>NC_080184.1:11852209-12059106 GCF_950295315.1 Erinaceus europaeus | reverse complement strand
ACCGCCCTATGAACCCCGCCCCCCCGTCTCCCAGCCTGCTTTGGGGTCTGGGGGCCTCACTGCCTGCAGCCCCCCTCTTTACTCCCCCCCCATCAGCATTATGCCAAAGGTCCCAGGAGGGGTGGCCCGTGGTGGGTTGGGGATGAGTGTGGGGTGGGGTGGAGCCCCCCTACCCCCGTCGCTGTGGGGGTGCCCTGACTTTTGAGCCTCCTCCCTCCTACACAGGAAACATCTTCCAATAAAAGATTTGGCGGGCACCACCAAGGAGCCTTGGGAATAGTGTTCTGCTACGGGGGTGGCCGCACCACCCGATGCCCCTCCCCCTTCTCATTTTGCCCCTTTGGTTTCCTTCCCTGGGTGGCCTTGAGGCCCTTGACATCTTCAGCCAACCAGATTTGAGCTCCCTGCTTGCTACCTCCTTCAGGGAGCCCTCTCTGATTGCCCTCTGTCCCCTGCACACCCAGCCTGCAAACCCCTTAGCATTTAAGGTGTAGGTGTGAGCTCCCGCCAGGGGAGCTACCGCTGACCCTGAGATCTGTTTAACAACCCTATAAGGGCCCCCCAACCCCACCCCAGTAGATGGCTCTCCATGGTTATGTGTTGTCTAGCCGGCCACCAGCAGGGGGCATTATTGAGCTGTGGAGGGCAAGGGATGTGTTATCCACGATTAAGAGTGGGTTTGGGCAGAAAGGGGTAGATAGCATGATCCTTATGCAAACAGACTGTCATGCCCGAGGCTCCAGAGTCCCAGGTTCTGTCTCCCACACCACCATAAAAAAAGCTGAGCAGTGTTCTGGTTTAAAAAAAAAAAAAAATTCAGTCTTAAGGAGTTTTTGCTTCTTCTGGAATCTTCTTTGTTATTTGCAAGTTCCTGTGTTTCAGATTCACAAGACAGACTCAGTCGTCCCCCCACACACACACCAGCACCACCCTCAGCCCGAGCTGAGTGTCTTGTCTTTTCTTTGTAATTTTTTTAAGGAAAAAAAACAGGTGGGGAGTCAGAGTCGGGCGGTAGCACAGCGGGTTAAGTGCACGTGCCACAAAGCGCAAGGATCAGCTTAAGGATCCCGGTTCGAGCCCCCGCTCCCCACCTGCAGGGGGGGGGGTCGCTTCACAGGCAGTGAAGCAGGTCTGCAGGTGTCTGTCTTTCCCCCTCTCTGTCTTCTGCTCCTCTCCGTTTCTCTGTCCTACCCAACAACGATGACAATAACTACAACAATAAAAAAGGGAATAAAATTTTTTTAAAAAAAAAAAGAAACGGGTGGTCAGGCAGTGGTGCACCCGATTAAGTGTACATAGTATTAAGCATAAGGATCCAAGTTTGAACCCCCAGCTCCCCACCTACAGGGGAGTTGTTTCACAAGTGGTGAAGCAGAACTGCAAGATGTCTATCTTTCCCCCCCCTTCCCCTCTTCTTTCAATTTTTCTCTGTCCTATCCAATAAAATGGAAAAAGAAGGGGGTTGGGCAGTAGCACAACATGTTAAGCGCAGGTGGTGCGAAGGACCGGCACAAGGATCCCAGTTCGAGCCCCCGGCTCCCCACCTGCAGGGGAGTCGCTTCATAGGCGGTGAAGTAGGTCTGCAGATGTCTCTTTCCCCTCTGTCTTCCCCTCCTCTCCATTTCTCTCTGTCCTATCCAATAATGATGACAGCAATAACAATAATAATAACCACAACAATGATAAAACAAGGATGTGGTCCGGGAGGTGGATAAAGCATTGGATTCTCAACCATGAGGTCCTGAGTTTGATCCCTGGCAGCACATGTACCAGAGTGATGTCTGGTTCTTTCTCTCGTATCTCATGAATATTTTTTTTTTTAAAGGGGGTCAACAAAAGGGAAAAATAATGGCCTTCAGGAGCAGTGGATTCATAACTGCAGGCACTGAGCCCCAGCGGTGGCCTAGAGGCAAAAAAAATGGAAAAAGAAAAAAGTGGTCTCCAAGAGCAGTGGATTCATAGTGCCAGCACAAATCCCCAGCAATAACCCTGGAGGCAAAATAATAATGGGGGCCAGCTGGTAGTGCACCCAGTTAAGCTCAGATCACAATGCACAAGGACCTGGGTTCAAACCCCCGGTCCCCACATGCAGGGGGGAAAAGTTTCATGAGTGGTGAAGCGGGGCTGCAGGTGTCTCTTGTCTCGATCCCTGTCTTCCTCTGTCAATTTCTCTCTGTCCTGGGGAAGGAATCTGGCAACTCTGGCTTCCTGTGGCCACATGCCCAGTGGCAAAGGGGAAATTGTGGCCACAAGGTCATGGCTAACCCTTCCGCCTTAAGTCTGAGCAGCCAGGCAGGTCTGATTCTTGTGAAGGTGGTGTGTGTTTTTGTGCATGTGTGAAAGGATTCTGTATCCAAGCAAACATACCCCTCCCTCCTCCTAGGACTGACATTTTAGAAGGCAGAGAAGCTTCCAGCAAATGGTGGAGTTGGCCTCGGGGGTCAGGGAGACAATGATGGAGGACAGGGCTGAGGGTGGGTGGGGAGCAGAAGAGACTGGTGATTGGGGGCTCCTTGCGGCTGTATTTCTTGGCCTAGGAGTCCCTTTTCTGGTTTACATTCTTCCATGTGGCACCAGTGATGGGATCAGGGCTCCTGCTTCTGGGACAGGTCCAAACATTGTTTTCTTGAAGATCTTTTGATTTAAGACAGCAGGAAGTCTCCTGCCTGAGGCTCTAAAGTCTTCAGGTTCAACCCCCAGCACTGCCAGAAGCCAGAGCTGAGCAGGGCTCTTGTCTTTCTCTGTGTGTATTTTACTGTCTGTATATCTGATATATTAATAAATGAAATATTTAAAATGTGAGACTGGGGTGGCCTAGAAGGTGGTGCAGTGGTTAAAGCATGGGACTCTCAAGCATGAGGTCCTGAGTTCAATCCCCAGCAGCACATGGACCAAAGTGATGTCTGGTTCTTTCTCTCCTATCTTCCTCACTAATAAAATTTTACAAAAAACGGGGTGGGGGGGCAAGTGGTAGTGCATCTGGTTGAGCACACATGTTATGATGCACAAGGACCCAGGTTCAAGCCCCTGGTTCCCACCTGCAGGGGGAAAGCTTTGAAAGTGGTGAAGCAAGGCTGCAGGTGTGCCTCTGTCTCTCTATACTCCCCTCCCGTCTCAATTTCTCTGTCCTATCCAATAAAACGTGAAAAATGGCCGCCAGGAGCAGTGGATTCATAGTGCAGCCACCAAGCCCCAGGAGACAAAAAATAAATAAAAAAGGCAGGGGGAGGAGAGGAAAATAGACACCTGCAGAAATTGCTTAACTGATCTTCAGCCTTCTTCCCTGCACGTGGTGAGTGAGGCTTATTATTAGTGAGGAATTAGAGAAAGATACACTGGAAGAACCGGAGCCCTGCTCAGCTCTGGCATATGGTGGTGCTGGCCATTGAACTTGGGACCTTTGGTGCCTCAGGCATGAAAGTCTTTTTGCATTACCATTACACTGTCTCTCCAACTCAGAAGCGAGCGAGCAAGCAAGGCCTTGAACCCAGGTCTTTGCATGTGGTAACGTATTGTATCAACTCTTTGGGATCTTGGTTTCAAAAGTAAAAGTACCTCTATGCCAGGGTTATTGCCAGGACTCGGTGCCGGCACTGCGAATCCACTGCTCCTGGAGGCCATTTTTTTTTCTCTCCATTTTTGTTGCCCTTCTTGCTCTTATTATTATGCCACCACCCGACTCCTGCTATTTTTTTTAATATTTATTCCCCTTTGTTGCTCTTGTTTTTTTTTATTGTTGTTGATGTCGTTGTTGGATAGGACAGAGAGAAATGGAGAGAGGAGGGGAAGACAGAGAGGGGGAGAGAAAGATAGACACCTGCAGACCTGCTTCACCGCCTGGGAAGCGACTCCTCTGCAGGTGGGGAGCCGGGGGCTCGAACCGGGATCTTTACGCTGGTCCTTATGCTTTTCGCCACGTGCGCTTAATCCGCTGCACTACCGCCCAACTCCCTCTGCTATTTTTTAAAAACTATTTAGTTATTATTGAATAAAGATACAAAAAATGAGAGGAAAGGGGAAGATAGACACCTGCAGCACTGCTTCACCACTCACGAAGCTTTCCCCCTGCAGGTGGGGACCTGGGACTTGAACCCATGCCCTTGAGCGTTGTAACATATGCACTTAACCACACACCTAACCCCTAACCCTTTTTTTTTTTTTTTTTGCCTCCAGGGTTATCGCCGGGGCTCAGTGCTGGCACTACAAATCTGCTCCTGAAGGCCTTTTTTTTTTTTTTTTCTCTGTCCATTTTATTGGATAGGACAGTATAATTGAGAGAGCTGGGGAGATGGATATGGAGAAGGAGAGAGAAAGACACCTGCAGACCTGCTTCCCCACTTGCGAGGCATTCCCCCTGTAGGTGGGAAGCCAGGGGGCTTGAACCTGGATCCTTTGCTCCAGTCCTTGTGCTTAGTACTCTGTTCATTTTAACCAGGTCCACCACTACCTGGCTTCCCTCCTCATTTTTAGACTGAGAGAGTGAGCCAGAGAGGGGACAAGAACAGAGCAGGGAAAGACACCCCAACCCCCAGGGCAGGGGTAGATAGCATAATGGTTATGCAAACTGACTCTCATGCCAGAGGCTCCAAAGTTCCAGGTTCAGTCCCCTGCACCACCACAAGCCAGAGCTGAGCAGTTCTCTGGTAATTGAAAAAAAAAAAAAAAAAACCAACCCCCAAAGCTTCCTCCAATGTGATGGGAGCCAGTCTCGAACCCGGGTCACACACATGGCAGCGCAGAGCACTGGCCAACGGACCTATTTCGCCAGCCCAAGGAAAGACTTTTCCCAGCACTAAAGAAGGAGAACTAGGCAGTGAGTGGGGACAAGAGCTGGTGCTGGGAAGGTTTGTTCATCCTTCCTGGAAAGATGGGGATCAGAGTTGGGTGTGGCATCTGGTAAGAGGTCACAGGTGGGGACAGGTCCTTCTTGATTGACTGGTTTTTTGGGGGAAGACCAGCACTCACTGAGTTTCAATGTGGGCTTGGGATAGAGCTCCTGAGAGAGGGTGTCTGCCTTGCCAAACTTCAAACCCCAGCACCACATGGGAAGATCCCAAGACACTAGGGGAGGGGAAATCACATTTTTCTCTCTGTCATTTACATGAAGTAAGAAATCGCAAATGCGAGAGTCAGGTGGTAGCGCAGAGGGTTAAGCACAGGTGGCGCAAAGCAAAAGGACCGGCGTAAGGATCCCGGTTCAAGCCCCCAGCTCCCCACCTGCAAGAGAGTCACTTTACAAGCGGTGAAACAGGTCTGCAGGTGTCTTTCTCTCCCCTTCTCTGTCTTCCCTTCTCTCCATTTCTCTCTGCCCTATCCAACACGACGACATCAATAACAACAATTAAACAACAAGGGCAACAAAAGGGAAAATAAAGATTTTTTAAAAATCACAAATGTATGAAGTCAGTTGAAGGCTGAAAGACACAATGGTTCTGCAAAAAGACATTCCTGCAAGGGCCAGGTAGTGACACTGACCTGGTTGAACACACATGTTACAATGTGTGGGGACCTGAGTTCGAGCCCCCAGTCCCCACCTGCAGAGGGAAATCTTTGTGAGTGGTGAAGCTGTGTTACAGGTGTCTCTCTGTCTCTTTCCGTCTATGTCACTTCCCTCTCAATTTCTGGCCATCTCTACCCAAAAAACAAATCAAGATAATTAAAAAAAAATCAAGACTTTCCTGCCTGAGGCTCCAAGTTTCCAGATTCAGTCCCCAGCACCACCACCAGTTGGAGCTGAACAGGGCTCTGGTCAAAAATGAAATGAGGGGAGTTGGGTGTAGCGCAGCGGGTTAAGCACATGTGGCACAAAGTGCAAGAACCAGCGAAAGGATTCCCATTCGAGCCCCCGGCTCCCCACCTGCAGGGGAGTCGCTTCACAAGTGGTGAAGCAGGTCTGCAGGTGTCTGTCTTTCTCTCTCCCTCTGTCTTCTCCTCCTCTCTCCATTTCTCTCTGTCCTATCCAACAACAATGACATCAGTAACAACAATAATAACTATAAGAATAAAACAAACAAGGACAACAAAAGGGAATAAATAAATATTTTAAAAAATGAAATAATTGCATATCGCACCAAAGTAAAAGACTCTGGGGTGGGTGGGTGGGGAGAATACAGGTCCATGAAGGATGATAGATGACACAGTGGGGGTTGTATTGTTAAATGGGAATCTGGGGAATGTTATGCATGTACAGACTATTGTATTTACTGTTGAATGTAAAACATTAATTCCCCAATACAGAAATTAATTTTTTTTAAAAAGAAAGTTCACCCTTTGAAATGAAAAAAAAAAAAAAGAAAGAAAAATAGTCTCCAGGAGCAGTAGATTCATGGTGCAGGCACTGAGCCCCAGCAATAACCCTGGAGGCAAATAAAAAAAAATGAATAGGAAGGAGAATAATTATTAAGAAAACTGATGAGTTGGCCTTGACAGGGAAAAAAAAAAAAAAAAAAACACCTCAGTTTACAGGAACTGTGTTGCAAGAAACAGTTAAGGTGCTGAAAACTGAAGGTAGATAAAGACACGAAAAGGCTCTGTATGTCACAGCCCCACCTGTTCCTGCCCGGGGCGCCTTATCTAGAAGGAAGGACAGTTCAGGTCTGTGTCAGAGCTTTCTGAGAACTGTCAGAAAATCCATCAGGATCCCAGAAACCAAGATATGTCCCAGGCTCCCATCCTGTTTGTCCTGGAATGTCCTCATCTTGGATTCTACCCTGCTCCTTTTATTTTATCTATCAATTTATTTATTTATTATCTTTATTGGATAGAGACAGCCAGAAATCAAGAGGGAAGGGGGTGATAGGGTGAGAGACATGGAGCTTAAACCTGGGTCCTTGTAAACTGTGACATGAGCATTTAACTACTACCTACTACTACCTAGCCTCTCATTTTATTTTACTTTATTTTTTCTCCAGGGTTATTGCTGGGGCTAGGTGCCTGTACTACGAATCCACTGCTCCTGGAGGCCATTTTCCCCTTTTGTTGCCCTTGTTTATCATTGTTATTATTATTATTGTCATTGCTGTCATTGTTATTGGATAGGACAGAGAGAAATGGAGAGAGGAGGGGAAGATAGAGTGGGGGAGAGAAAGAGAGAGACCTGCAGACCTGCTTCACCACCTGTGAAGAGACTCCCCTGCAGGTGGGGAGCCTGGGGCTCAAACCGGGATCCTTACACCGGTCCTTATGCTTCATGCAAGATGCACTTAACCCATTGGGCCACCGCCCGACTCCCCCAGTGCGTTTTTTAAATTACCTTTATTTATATATTGAACAGAGATGCCAGAAATCAAAAGGGAAAGGGGGAGATAGGGAGAGAGACAGAGATACCTGCAGCCCTGCTTCACCCCTGCAGGTGGGGACCCGGGACTTGAATCCAAATCCTTGCCCACTGTAATGTGTGCACTCAAATAGATGTGCCACTGCCTGCCCCCATAACACACACTCTTTCTTTCTCCTCTCCGTATTGAAGTAGTGTATAGAACTACTCCTTAGGGCCAGGCGGTGGCGCACCTGGTTGAGCGCACACATTACAGTGCACAAGGACCCGGGTTCAAGCCCCCGGTCCCCACCTGCAGGGGGAAAGCTTCACAAGTGGTGGAACAGGGCTGCAGGTGTCTCTCTGTTTCTCTCCTACTCTACCTCCTCCTCCCCTCTCCATTTTCCTGCACTCCATCCAATAGTAAACAAATAAAATAAAAATATATTAAACTTAAAAAAAAAAACTGCTTGTATCAGGCTCCTTTTAGCCACCGTAAACCCTAAACCCAACTCTCTCTTTTTTAAAAATATTTATTATTTATTTATTCCTTTTTGTTGCCCTTGTTGTTTTGTTGTTGTAGTTATTATTGTTGTTGTTGTTGGATAGGACAGAGAGAAATGGAGAGAGGAGGGGGAAGACAGAGAGAGAGGGAAAGATAGACACCTGCAGACCTGCTTCACCACTTGTGAAGTGACTCTCCTGCAGGTGGGGAGCTGGGGCTTGAACCGGGATCCTTATGCCAGTCCTTGTGCTTTGTGCCACCTGCGCTTAGCCCACTGCGCTACAGCCCGACTCCCCCAACTCTCTCTTCTTCCTGACAGCCTTTTTTTTTTTTTTCCCTTGGCCCCTGACAGCCTCTGACCTTTATGGCCTCTGTTCATCACTTAGTCCTTGTATACATAATGTGAGCAATTTTTTTAAATTTCTTTATTGGGGAATTAATGTTTTACATTCAACAGTAAATACAATAGTTTGTACATGCATAACATTCCCCAGTTCTCCATATAACAATACAACCCCCACTATGTCCTCTATCATCCTTCATGGACATGTATTCTCCCCACCCACCCAGTGAGCAATTTTTTTTTTGTCCATCTTTCTTTCTTTTCTTTTCTTTTTACCAGAGCACTGTTCAGCTCTGGCTGATGGTGGTGCGGGGGATTGAACCCGGGTCTTTGGAGCCTCAGGCATGAGAGTGTCTTTGCATAACCATTTTGCTATCTACCCTCCGCCCAATAATAATCATTATTAGGTTATTTTTTTTCTAGAAGAAAGTCTTTTTTTCTCACTTTTTAAAAAATTTTTGTTAAGTATTTTATTTTATTTTGAGAGAGAGATGCAGAAAGACACAGAAACACCAGAGCCCGGCTCAGCTCTGGCTTATGGTGGTGCAGGGGATTGAACCTGGGTCTGTGGAGCCTCAGGCATGAGAGTGTCTTTGCATAACCATCATGCTATCTACCCCTGCCCATAAAAGAGAAATCTTACTGAACATCAGAGCCCAGAAATGTTGCCAAGAGCTGATTCTGATTTCACTAGAATCAAACTGTTTTCTAGTAACTCCAAAGTGTCGTGACTTTTGTTCAGTGTCCCGCATTTACAGCATCCCTCATTACAAATAAACAATATATTAAAAATTAAATAAACCTATAGAAATCATTTGGCCTGATAAGTCATAAAGATTTGGATTTCCAAGTGTGGGGTCCTGGGCTCGAGCTCCAGACATCACATGTACCAAATTACTGCTCAATATTCTCTCTCTCTCTCTTTTAATATTTATTTTTCCCTTTGTTGCCCTTGTTTTTATTTTTATTTTTATATTGTTATTAGGACAGAGAGAGATGGAGAGGGGAGGGGAAGACAGAGAGGGGGAGAGAAAGACAGACACCTGCAGACCTGCTTCACTGCCTGGGAAGCGACTCCCCTGCTGGTGGGGAGGGGGGGGGGACGGGGCTCGAACCGGGATCCTTGTGCTTTGTGTCATCTGCTCTCAACCCGCTGTCCCGAAAATTCGTGTGTTTTTATGTGAGTGATCGAGAGGAAGAGGGGGAGGGAGAGAGGAGAGAGAGAGGGAGAGACCAGAGTCGTACTCAACTCTGACTTCTGAAGGGGATTGAACCTGGGACCTCAGAGCCTCAAGCATGCCAATCCTGTAATCGAATCCATCCCCCAGGCCGCCACTTGGCTGCTTGGCTAGCTCAAAGGTTCCCCCAGAGGACTGAGCAGTTGACCTTTGCAGGCAACAAAGGATGTGGGCAGGTCAGCAGGAAATGCATGCCCTCCCCCTCCCCCAGAATGGGGTCGGAAGCATCGCAGCCAGATAATTGGGGTCACCCGGGCCGAGAGGAGGGAAGAGAGGCAGGACTGAGTGGGGAGTCACTTGGCAGCGGGTGGGAGGCTTGGGGGGCGGCCTGCTGCGGGCGGGTCAAGGGAAGTGACTTTGACAGGCGCCTTCCAAAGCCCACACTTCTTGCACTTCCGGGTTCCCGCCCACGCTGCTGCCGGTAGCCAATCGCTGCCCGAGAATCCCATCCGGCTGCCACATTGGCCAATAGTATTTAAACATCCAGCACGGCCTACCAATAGGAGCCACGAAAGAAGTATAATGCGGCTACCAATGGGCGTGCGCGTCTCTGGCGGCCAATGGGAGGCTGTGTCTCAGAGCGGATAGCTTGGCGGCGGCGGCTAGGAGTTTGCAGCGCTGGTGGCGGAGCGGGGTCGCGGGTTCGAGCCTGAGGCCTGGGGAAGGGTGAGTCTGGAGACAGGGATGCGGAGGAAGGGGCTGTACCCCGGGAGGTCAGCTGGATGGGGCCTGACCTGGAGGTGGGTTGAAGCTCCGAGAGCTGCAGTTGGGGTTCCCGCCTTTTCAGGAAGTTGGGTGGGGGTGAGGGTGGGGGTGCAGGTGTCCGGAGGCGCCTGTTTTCAAGGTTAGATCTGACCCCAGAGGGGACATAGGGAGGAGGGGAGAGGAGAAGGAGGTACCCCCAAGCCCCATTTCCAGGACCCCATTTTCTTTTTTCTTTTAAATATTTATTTATTCCCTTTTGTTGCCCTTGTTTTTTTTTGTTGTTGTTGTTGTAGTCATTGTTGTTATTGATGTCGTCTTGGACAGGACAGAGAGAAATGGAGAGAGGAGGGGAAGACAGAGGGGGGAGAGAAAGACAGACACTATTTGTTTTTCAATTGCCTTTTTCTGATCTGTCTTTCCTCCCCCCCCCCCCCATACCCCATCACCTGTCCCCTGCCCAGAGCCCTGCTCAGCTCTGGCTTCTGGTGGTGCTGGGGATTGAACCTGGGACCTCAGAGCCTCAGGCAGGAGAGTCTGTTTGCAGAACCCTTTTTTTTTTTTTTTGGATAGACAGTAGTTGAGAGGAATGGAGGAGATAGAGAAGAAGAGAGACAGAGAAACAACTACAGCCCTGCTTCACCCCTCATGAAGCTCTCCCCCTACAGGTGGGGACAGGGGCCTCGAACCTGGGTCCTTGCACCTTATAAAGGGTATGCTTTACTGGATGTGCCACCACCCGGCTTCCATTCATTTGTTATGAGCCAGACCAGGGCACAACTGCTCATCTCTGGCATAACCTGGTGCCAAGGATTGAACCTACGACCTCTGGTTGAAGCAGAGATTGGATTCCCCCCCACCCCTTTTTCCTTTTTCATTCTGTTTATCATATTCACAGCATCTCTCAAATGTTCTGCCAAGCTGGTAACACACACAGCTGCCTTCCCACGTCCCACTGGTCTCTCCTTGACCGAGTCTGCGTCTTCCTTCTCCAGATGGGGAATCTGAGACCCGGCATGATGGAGTGACCAGTCTGGAGCAGTCATAGAGAGCGGTGCCAGAATCCACCCCTGCGTCTGTGTGGCCACAGCCATTGGCCTGATTGTTGGTGACAAGGTATGACCAGGGAAGATATGTATCTACATTTGTCGTTTATTTATTTATTTATTTATTTATTGCCAGAGCCCTGTTCTGGCTTCTAGGAAATGCTGAGGATTGAACCTGGGACATTGGGGCCTCAGGCAGGAGTCTTTTTGTATGACCATGAAAGATTTACTTATTTAAGGTGTCGGGCAGTAGCGCAGCAGGTTACGCGCATGTGGTGCAAAGCTCAAAAACCGGCGTAAGGATCCCGGTTCGAGTCTCTGCCTCCCCACCTGCAGAAGGGTCACTTTACAAGCGGTGAGGCAGGTCTGCAGGTGTCTGTCTTTCTCTCCCCCTCTCTGTCTTCCCCTCCTCTCTCCATTTCCCTCTGTCCTGTCCAACAACGACGACATCAATAACATCAATAATAACTACGACAATAAAACAAGGGCAACAAAAGGGAATAAATAAAGAAAACAAAATCCAGGAAAAAAATTTAAAAAGGAGAGAGAGAGAGAGAAAGGGAAGTAGAACATCCCTCTGGAGGCATCCTGGGACTTGAAACAGCAGGTAAACCATTGGACTCTCAAGAAGCATGAGGTCCCAGGTTCGATCCCTGGCATCACATATGCCAGAGAGAGGCTCTGCTTTTCTCTAAGTAAATAACAACTTTAAAAATAGAAAGGAGGGGGGCAGGAGGCTAGGCAGGGGTGCATCTGGTTAAGCACTCACATTACAGTACACAAGGGCGCAGGTTCAAGCCCCTGGTCCCCACCTACAGGGGGGAAGCTTCAGGAGTGGTGAAGCAGGGCTGCAGGTGTCTCTCTGTCTCTTGCTCTGTTTTTCTCCTCCTTCCCTCTCAATTTCTGTCACTCTGCAATAATAAATAAATATAAGAAGATAAGGGCAGGGGTAGATAGCATAATGGTTATGCAAATGATAAAGACGGGGTCGGGCAGTAGTGCAGAGGGTTAAGCGCACGTGACGCAAAGCACAAGGACCTGCGTAAGGATCCCAGTTTGAGCTACCAGCTCCCCACCTGCAGGGGAGTCGCTTCCCAGGCAGTGAAGCAGGTCTGCAGGTGTCTGTCTTTCTCTCCCCCTCTCTGTCTTTCTCTCCTCTCTCCATTTCTCTCTGTGCTAACAACCACGACATCAATAACAACAACAATAATAATAACTACAACAACAATAAAAAACAAGGGAAAATAAATAAATATAAGAAAATATTTTAAAAACTAAATAAATAAATAGTGGTCCGGGAGGTGGTGCAGTGTTAAAAGCTTTGGACTCGGGAGTCAGGCTGTAGCGCAGTGGGTTAAACGCAGGTGGCGCGAAGGGCAGGGACCGATGTAAGGATCCCAGTTCGAGGCCCCGGCTCCCCACCTGCAGGGGAGTCGCTTCACAGGCAGTGAAGCAGGTCTGCAGGTGTCTGTCTTTCTCTCCCCCTCTCTGTCTTCCCCTCCTCTCTCCATTTCTCTCTGTCCTATCCAACAATGACAACAACCATAATAATTACAACAATAAAACAACAAGTGCAACAAAAGGGAATAAATAAATAAATAAAATTAAAAAAATAAAAAAGCTTTGGACTCTCAGGCATGAGGTCCCGAGTTCGATCCCCAGCATCACATGTGCTAGAGTGATGTCTGGTTCTCTCTCCTCCTATCTTTCTCATAAATACATAATATCTTTAAAAATAAATGAAGAGGGACCAGTTAGGAAAGCGTCCTACCTGTATTCTGGGGCTGATGGGCTGTCCCTTCCCTGACAGGCTTCGGCAAGGGTCATGCCTCTGTGGCAGTGTGGTGTCACCAGCAGGACCAACCTGCCCGACGGGAATGAAGCCCAACGCCTGGCGGCCAGGGGAGGCCTCAGGGTCCTCCTGCACTGGGCTGGTCCCAATGGTGGGGATCCCTGGATCACCTTCAACGAGGCCACCATGACCGCTGAGGACATTTGCATCCACGTTGCACAAAAAGTCGGTGAGTCCGGGGCATGAGGTGGGGGTGGGGCCGTGGCAGCTGGACCCCATCACCCACCCACCCAACTGTCTGTCTGTTAATCCGTGCATGCATCTGTCCATCCATCAACCCACCATCCCACCCATATGTGCCAGTCCATCCATTCATCCTCCTATCTATCCATCTATCTGTCCATGTCCCCACCCATTCATCTGTCAGTCCATCCATCTACCCACCTATGCCTCCTAACCCATTCACCCCCAGTCTATCCATCTGCCCAACCATTCATCTGTTCATCCATCATCTGTCCATTCTACTCCCTGTGCATCCATCCATCCATCCATCCATCCATCCATCCATCCCATTCACCCATCTCTCCCTCCACCCCTCTATCCAGCCATCCATCCATCTGTCCATCCATCTATCCCATTTCATCCACTCATCGGTCCATCGATCATTTCACCTACCCATCTGTCCTTCCATTCCATCTGTCCATCCAGGCATCATTTCACATACCCATCAGTCCATCCATCCATCTACCTACATATCCATCCACCCACCTGTCCATCCATCCATCCATCCATCCATCCATCCATCCATCCTTCCTTCCTTCCATCCATCCATCCATCCATCCATCCATCCATCCATCCATCCATCCATCCATCCATCTATCCATCCATTTCACTTGCCCATCTGTCCATTTATCCATCATTTCACCTACTCATCTGTCCATCCATCCATTCATCTTAATCACCCATCTCTCCATCTACCCCTTCATCCATCCATCTATACATCATCCATCCATCCATCCATCCATTTCACCCACCCATATGTCCATCTACCTACATATCCATCCATCCACTTCATCCATCCATCCACTTCATCCATCCCTTCCTTTATTCTTTTTTTTTTTTTTTTTACCAGAGCACTGCTCAGCTCTGGCTTATGGTAGTATGGGGGGGATTGAACCTGGGACTTGAGAGCCTCAGGCATGAAAGTCTCTTTGCATAACCATTATGCTATACCTCCACCCACTTCCTTTCTTCTGTAGATAGACATTGAATGAATACTAACTTGGAGGAAGGTAGGGTCCAATCACCATCTTAGCTGAGCTGATATTTTTAAACTCAGTGCCTGGGAGTGGACCTAGGGCTTTATGTATGTGCCACACTGTTGAGCTGCCTCCCTGGCGCCAAGGGCCTTCAGCATCCCTGGGATAAAGGACATGATTGGGAGAGTGAGGGGTTGGTTCTTAGTCTGGCAAATGCACTTCTGCTTGGCTCACATGCCGTTAGCCCCATCTCAGCTGCAATGTAGTCCTGCCATGAGGCCAGTGCAGTGCAGTCCTTGGTTCAGGACGGGGTCTGGATAGGATGGAGGTGAGTCTGGCCACTGACCCTGCTTCTCCCCTGTCCAGGCATCACTCCTCCCTGCTTCAATTTCTTCGCCCTCTTCGATGCCCAGACCCAAGTCTGGCTACCCCCCAACCACGTGGTAGAGATCACTGAAGACTCAAGCTTGACCTTGTACTTCCGCATGCGGTGGGTGAAGGTCCCTCGGGAAGCTGGCCTCTTTGTGTTCTGTCCCCTCCCTGCACACTCCCCCCTGCCTTCTTGGAGATGGACTGACTCCCAGCTGCACCTATGTTCCTTCCTGTTAGGAATCTCTTTCCACATCGATTAATGATGATGTCTGCCATCCATCAGTGATGTCTGCCATCCATCAGTGATGTCTGCCATCCATCAGTGATGTCTGCCACAGGCAGAGCTCTGGAAAGCAGAGGTCTGAGTGCTGTGTTTCTGCTTTTCCTTCCTTTTCCTTCCCTTCCCTTCCTGCAGGTTTTATTTCCGAAACTGGCATGGCATGAATCCTCAGGAGCCTGCTGTGTACCGCTGGGGGCCTCCAGAGGCCGAAACAACCTCAGAACAGTCAGAGCAGGGGCTACAGCTGCTGGACCCTGCCTCTTTTGAGTACCTCTTTGAGCAGGTGTGGACAGGCCTGGGGAATCAAGGGCTTGGTGGGGTGCGGGGGCAAATGAGGACACCCCACCTCTGCTTACCTCTCCAGTTCACTCTAGCTGCTATATTTCATTATTTTATTTTAATTAATTAAGTAATTATTTTATTTTTGCCTCCCAGGTTATCACCAGGGCTTGGTGCCAGCACTGTGAATCAATGGCTTGTGGCTGCCATTTTTTTCTTTTCTTTTTTTTTTTTTTGAAGTTCTTTTTATTTTTAATTTTTTATTTTTTAATCTTTTTTTATTTATTTTGAATAGAGACAGAGAAAAATTGTGAGGGGAAGGGGAAATTGTGTGGAAGTGAGACAGAGAGACACCTGCAGCCCTGCTTCACCATTTGTGAAGCTTTCACCCTGCAGGTGGAGACCAGGGGCTTGAACCTGGGTCCTTGCGCACTATAATGTGTGCGCTTAACCAGGTGCACCACCACCTGGCCCCAGAATGGAATTTTACTTACTTATTAACCAGAGCACTGCTCAGTTCTGGCTTATGGAGATGATGGGAATTAAGCCTGGGACCTTTGGTGCCTCAGGCATGAAAGTCTTTTTGTATAACCATTCTACTTTGTCCCAGGCCCTCCTTTCACCCCCATTTTATTGGATAGGACAGAGAAAAATTGAGAGGGGAGGGGAAGATAGGGAGAGAGAAAGACAGACACCTGCAGACCTGCTTCACCTTTTGTGAAGTATCCTCCCTGCAGGTGAGAAGTGAGAGCCTCGAACCTGGATCCTTGCTTGCACTTAGTACTATGTGCCCTTAGCTGGGTGTACCACTGCCCGTCCCCTTCTTTCTATTTTATGAAGATCTATTTATCTGTTAACATAAGAGAGAGAAGGAGAGGGTGGGGGTAGATAGCATAATGGTTATGTAAACAGACTCTTGTGCCTCAGCCTTCAAAGTCCAAGGTTCAGTCCCCTGCAACACCATAAGCCAGAGCTGAGCAGTGCTCTGGTAAAAAAGAATGAAAAAAATAGAGAAAGAGGGAGAGAGAGAAGCAGAGCATCCCTCTGGCATATGCAATGCCAGGGATCGAACTAAGGGCCTCTTGCTTAAGAGGCCAATGACTTCTTATCTATGGCACCCCTATCCCCGTAGGGCAAGCATGAATTTGTGAATGATGTGGTTTCTCTCGATGAACTATCCAGCGAGGAAGAGCTTCACCACTTCAAAAATGAGAGTCTAGGCATGGCCTTTCTGCACCTTTGCCACCTCGCCCTCCGTCGTGGTATTCCCCTGCAAGAGGTAGCCAGGAAGACCAGGTAAGCAAACGAGTATGGGGGTATGGGAAGTGGTGGGTGGAGGGCTCCCTGGAGTGACATGGAAAGACCCAGGGCACCTGGTGACCTTTATTAGCTAACTGCTACTTCTGTCAGCTTTTTTTCTTTTTTTAAATAGTTCTTTATTTATTGGGTAGAGGCAGAGAAATTGATGAGGGGAGAGAGAGATAGGGAGAAAGACACCTGAAGACCTGCTTCACCATTTGTGGAGTTTGACCCCTGTAGGTGGGATCTGGGGGCTTGAACTCAGGTCCTTGAAGATAGTAACATGTGCACTCAACCAGGTACACCACCATCTGACCCCTGTTTTTTGTTTTGAAATATTTTATTTTAATAGTATTTTTTTTCTTCTCTCTCTCTCTCTTTTTTTAATTTATAAAAAGGAAACACTGACAGAACCATAGGATAAGATGGGTACAACTCCACACAATTCCCACCACCAGAACTCCGTATCCCATCCCCTCCCCTGATAGCTTTCCTATACTTTATCCCTCTGGGAGTATAGACCCAGGGTCATTATGGGGTTTAGAAGGTGGAAGGTCTGGCTACTATTTTATTTATGTATGAGAGGGATCAAACTCAGGACCTTATGTTTCCAAGCCCAATGCTCCAGCCACCATGCTACCTTGTGAACCTAAATATTTTATTTTAATGAGATGCACACACACACACACCATCCATCCATCCATCTAGCTATCCACCCAACAATTTAACCACTCATCAATTCATCCATCCAACCATCCATCCATCTATTCATCCATCCATCCAACCATCTATCATTCTATCCATCCATCCATCCATCCTTCTACCTACTCATCCATCCATCCATCCACCCACCCAACAACTTACCCACTCATCCATCCATCCATCCATTCCATCCATCTACCCTTTTACCCCTCATCCATCCATCCAACCATCTATCATTCTATCCATCCATCCATCCATCTACCCACTCATCTATCCATCTATCCACCCACCCACCCAACAACTTACCCACTCATCCATTCATCCATCCATCCAACTATCATTCCATCCAACCATCTATCATTTCATCCATCTGTCCATCCATCCATCTATCCATCCATCTATTCATCCATCCTTCTATCCACTCATCCATCCACTCACCCAACAACTTACCCAATCATCCCTCCATTCATCCTTCTACCCGCTCATCCCTCCATCCATCCGTCCTTCTGCCCACTCATCCATCTATCCATCCATCACCTTACCCACTTATCAATTCATTCTTCCATCTATCTATGCAGTCATCGATGTATTTTACCATACATCCATTCATCCAGTCATTCATTCATCTATCATTCCATCCATTCATCCATCTACCCATCTGAGTGTTCCCATTCATCAATTCAAGCTTCCATCTATCCATACTTTCATTCTTCCATGCATTCAGTTATCCATTCATCCATCCGTCTATCCATCCTGCCACCTGTTTATACATCCATCTGTCCATCCATTCATCCATTCATCTATTAGTTATTATCAGTTATAGTATTATAATACTATAACTAATCTTCCATCCGTCTATCCATCCCTCCCTCCCTCCCTCCCTCCCTCCCATTCCACCCATTTATTCTACAGACTGTGTGAATACTTACTTGGGGGAGGGTGGACACCAATGAATTCTTTCTCTTTTCTCTCCTTTCTTTCTCTTCCTTCCTTCCTTCTTTCTTTTTAAAAAATTTTTAAAACAGGGAGTCAGCGGTAGCGCAGTGGGTTAAACGCAAGTGGCGCAAAGTGCAAGGACCAGCATAACGATCCCGGTTGGAGACCCTGGCTCCCCACCTGCAGGGGGGTTGATCACAAGCGGTGAAGCAGGTCCATAGGTGCCTTACGCTGTCTTTCTTTCTTTCTTTCTTTCTTTCTTCCTTCCTTTCTTTCTTTCTTTCTTTCTTCCCCTCTTTCTTTCTTTTTTGCCTCAAGGGTTATTACTGGGCCTTAGTGCCTATGAATCCACTGCTCCTGGTGGCCATCTTTTCCTTTTTTTTTTTTTTTTGGCTAGGACAGAGAGAAATTGAGAGAGGAGGGGGAGATAGAGAGACAGAGAGATACCTGCAGACCTGCTTCACCACCTGTGAAGCAACCCCACTGCAGATGGGGAGCTGGGGGCTTGAACCTTGCGTGGTTCCTTAACTTCGTACTATGTGCACTTAACCCAGTGCGCCGGCACCTAACCCTCTTTATTTCTTTGTTCTTCCTTTTTATTTCTTTCTTATTCCTCTTACTTCCAGAGCCTTGCTCATCTCTGGCTTCTGCTGGCACTGGGGATTGAACCTGGGACCTCAGCGTCGCAGGCAGGAAGTCTTTTTGCAGAGAAACATGATGCTGTCTTGCCAGGCCATGCCTCTGTTATTATTATTATTAAATAGAGAAGATGACAGGGAGAGAGGGGAGGAGAGACCCCCACAGCCCCGCTCCACCACTTGCTAAGTGTCCTCCGCCCTGAGGGGCCCCCATGTGTTGGCCTGGAGGTCGGCGGGGTGGGGGCTCGAACCCTGTTCCTGGAGCGTGGCAGACCGTGCGCTTTAGCCCTAGCCTCGAATCCAGACAGCTCTCCGACAGATCTGATCATTCCCCCAAAAACCTTCCCCACCCTCCCCGCAGCTTCCTGGACTGCATCCCGCGCTCCTTCCGCCGCCAGATCCGCCAGCACAACCCACTGGTGCGCCTGCGCCTGCGCACCATCTTCCTGCGCTTCATATGCACCTTCCCCCGGGAGCGCCTGGCCCTCCCCGTCGTCCAGGCCAAGTACCTGGCCACCCTCGAGCGCCTGGCCCCCCGTTTCGGCACCGAGCGCATCCCAGTGTCCCACCTGCACCTGTGTACCCAAACCCCTGGGGCATCCTGTTGTCTCCCGGAGGCTGGGGCTGCCACCCCAAAACCTCCAGAGCCCCCCAACTCCACCTCCGGACCTCCCTCCCATGAGGTGCAGGTGACTGGCCTGGGTGGCATCCAGTGGCGACCATGGCAGACAGTGGTGAGCATGCGGGGGACCCTCTCTACTATGTGGGGGTGCAGGAGGGCTGGGTTTCTGTGAAGCCTTCAGCTCACAGGCTGAAGGGGGCTGCCCCTCCCCGGCCTTTGAGCCATTGGCTGTCTCATCTGGGCCCTCTATCTTCCTGGGGCTCACTGGGACTCTGATTTCTGAGGTCCACACCCCTGGCCCATTTTTGTGGCCACTGCTGAGCAGTTGGTAGTGCTAGGGATTGAACCTGGCACCCTGGAGGCCCAGGCAGGAGAATCTGTTTGCAAAACCATTATGGTGTCTTTCCAGTCCCTCTTTTTTCTTTCTTTCTTTCTTCCTTTTTTTTTTTTTCCTCCAGGGTATTGCTGGGGCTCGGTGCCTGCACTACGAATCCACTGCTCCTGGAGGCCATTTTTCCCTTTTGTTGCCCTTGTTGTGTTGTTATTGTTGTTGTCATTTTTGTCACTGTTGTTGGATAGGACAGAGAGAAATGGAGAAAGGAGGGGGAGAGAGAGAAGGAGAGAGAAATTCACCGGCAGACCTGCTTCAGTACTCGTGAAGCGACCACCCTTCAGGTGGGGAGCCACCGGGGGCTCGAACTGGGATCTTTATGCCGGTCCTTGCGCTTTGCACCACGTGCGTTTAACCTGCTGCTCTACCGCCCGACTCCCTCCTCCTTTCTTTTTGCCTTCAGGGTTATTGTTGGCTCGGTACCAGCACTACAAATCCACTGCTCCTGGTGGCCACTTTTCCCATCTTCTTGGATAGGACAGAGAGAAATTAGAGATGAGAGGGAGAGAGAAAGAGAGACACTTGCAGATCTGCTTCACTGTTTGTGAAGCATCCTCCCTGCAGGTGGGGAGCCAGGAGCTCCAGCCCAGATTCTTGTGTGGGTCCTTGCACTTTATACTATGTGCTCTTAACCAGGTGTACCATTGCCCAGTCCCTGCCCCTCTTTGTAGTAAAAATGACAAGTAAGAAATACAGAGAGAGAGGAATCGGGCGGTAGCACAGTGGGTTAAGCGCATGTGGCGTGAAGCACAAAGACCGGCGGAAGGATCCTGGTTCGAGCCCCTGGCTCCCCACCTGCAGGGGGGTCGCTTCCCAGGCGGTGAAGCAGGTCTGCAGGTGTCTGTCTTTCTCTCCCCCTCTCTGTCTTCCCTTCCTCTCTCTATTTTTCTCTGTCCTATCTAGTTACAATGACATCCACGACAACAACGATAATATCTACAACAACAGTAAAAACAACAAGGGCAATAAAAGGGAAAATAAATTTAAAAAAAAAAAAGAAAGAAATACAGAGACAAAGATACAGCAGACCAGGCAATTTTAGGACATATATCAACGTGCTTAGGGACCCAAGTTCAAGCCCCTGGTCCCTACTTGCAGGGGGAAAGCTTCACAAGTGATGAAGCAGGCCTGTGGGTGTCTCTCCGTCTCTCTTCTGATCTCCCATCCCTCTTTCAATTTTTCTCTGTCCTATCAAATATAAGAGAAAGGAAAAGAAGGAAAGAGGGGCTGGGTGGGAGTAGCACATCTGGTTGAGTACATGTTCCAGTGCTCAGAGACTCAGGTCCCCAGCTGCAGAGGGAAAATTTTATGAGTGGAGATGCGGGGCTGTAGGTGTCTGTCTCTCCCTTTCTCCCCCTTCCCTCTCGATTTCTGGTTGTCTCTACCAAATAAAGATAATCTAAAAAAAAGAAGAAGAAGAAGAAGAGGAAAGGAAAGAAAGAAGGCAGCAAGCAGAACCACTAGGCTGTCTTCCCAGGCCTCTAGAATTTTTCCAACTCTTAACGGGCATGTCTGCCTTCCTTATTTATTTATTTGAGGACTCCCCTAAGACTCACCAAATGCAACTGTGAGTCTCCATTGCTACTGCCCTCAGAGTTCACAGTAGTGGAAAGTTGTTTCAATGTTATCTCCCCCTCTTTTTTGTTTTCCCTTTTGTTGCCCTTGTTGTTTTATTGCTGTTGCTGTAGTTATTATTGTTGTTGTTATTGATGTCATCGTTGTTAGATAGGACAGAGAGGAATGGAGAGAGGAGGGGAAGACAGAGAGGGGGAGAGAAAGACAGACACCTGCAGACCTGCTTCACCGCCTGGAAAGCGACTCCCCTGCAGGTGGGGAGCCGGGGGCTCCAACCAGGATCCTGACGCCGGTCCTTGAGCTTGGTGCCATGTGCGCTTAACCCACGGTGCTACTGCCCGATCCCTGTCTGCCTTCCCTCTTATGCTCCCCATGGCCGTGTGTGGACCAGGCCACCTGCCACAGATAGGGACATGGGAGTGTTGGGAATATAATCCACTGTTTCCTCCCACCCTTGTTCTAGATTTCTCACACCACCACTGCCCCATCAGGGAAGAAATACAGGGCCCAGGAACTCCCCAACAGGCCTCGTGAGGCACCTTGGACCCCCTTCTGCGACTTTCCGGACATCACTCATGTGGTGCTGAAGGAACTCCACGTCAGCATCCACTGCCAGAATGACAAGTGTCTGGTGGGACCCCGGGGCTACAGGGGAAGATCCTGAGGGAACAGGATGGGGAGGCAGGCAACTCTTTGACTGGCAGGAGAGACCAGCCTGATACCACACCCCCACCTGCCCCTTCAGGAGCTGACTCTCCCCTCCCGGGCCACCGCCCTGTCCCTGGTGGCCCTTGTGGATGGCTACTTCCGGCTGACCATGGACTCCAGCCACTTCCTGTGTCATGAGGTGGCACCGCCTCGGCTGGTGACAAGTGTCCGAGATGGGGTGCACGGGCCCCTGCTGTAAGTTTTGTGAGGGGCCTGGTGGAGTTTTAGGGAGAGATAGAGAAGAAAGAAGAGAGACATTATGGCTCTGCCCCACTCTCTATGGGGCTCCCTGGGTGCTGTCCATAGTTCTGAGAGAGGAGAGACCCCACAGCCCTGCCCACCCTGCATGGGCTCCCTGGGTGCTGTCCATGGTGCTGAGAGATGAGAGACCCCACAGCCCTGCCCACCCTGCATGGGCTCCCTGGGTGCTGTGCATGGTGCTGAGAGAGGAGAGACCCCACAGCCCTGCCCACCCTTCATGGGGCTCCCTGGGTGCTGTGCCTGGTGCTGAGAGAGGAGAGACCCCACAGCCCTGCCCACCCTCCATGGGGCTCCCTCGGTGCTGTGCACGGTGCTGAGAGAGGAGAGACCCCACAGCCCTGCCCACCCTCCATGGGGCTCCCTGGGTGCTGTCCATGGTGCTGAGAGAGGAGAGACCCCACAGCCCTGCCCACCCTCCATGGGGCTCCCTGGGTGCTGTGCCTGGTGCTGAGAGAGGAGAGACCCCGCAGCCCTGCCCACCCTCCATGGGGCTCCCTGGGTGCTGTCCATGGTGCTGAGAGAGGAGAGACCCCACAGCCCTGCCCACCCACCCTCCATGGGGCTCCCTGGGTGCTGTGCAGGGTGCTGAGAGAGGAGAGACCCCACAGCCCTGCCCACCCTCCATGGGGCTCCCTGGGTGCTGTCCATGGTGCTGAGAGAGGAGAGACCCCACAGCCCTGCCCACCCTCCATGGGGCTCCCTGGGTGCTGTGCATGGTGCTGAGAGAGGAGAGACCCCACAGCCCTGCCCACCCTCCATGGGGCTCCCTGGGTGCTGTGCATGGTGCTGAGAGAGGAGAGACCCCACAGCCCTGCCCACCCTTCATGGGGCTCCCTGGGTGCTGTGCCTGGTGCTGAGAGAGGAGAGACCCCACAGCCCTGCCCACCCTCCATGGGCTCCCTCGGTGCTGTGCACGGTGCTGCTTGTGGTGCTGGAACTTGATCCAGGGCTTCATGCTACATAAGACGTTCTGTTTCGGAAGTCAGGCTGTAGTGCAGCGGGTTAAGCGCAGGTGGCGCAAAGCACAAGGACCGGCATAAGGATCCCGGTTCGAACCCCGGCTCCCCACCTGCAGGGGAGTCGCTTCCCAGGCGGTGAAGCAGGTCTGCAGGTGTCTATCTTTCTCTCCTCTCTGTCTTCCCCTCCTCTCTCCATTTCTCTCTGTCCTATCCAACAATGACAATAACAATAATAACTATAACAATAAAACAACAAGGGCAACAAAAGGGAATAAATAAAATAAACGTTAAAAAAAAAGATCTTTTTAAAAAAAAAAAAGACGTGCTGTCTGCTGAGCCTGTCCCCAGCTCCTGGATGGGTTTACATGTTGGATCTAGGGGCGCCCTGAGCACTTCCTCTCCTCCCCCCACAGGGACCCCTTCATCCTGTCCAAGCTACGTCGGGAGGAAGGACTTTATCTCCTTCACTGGAGCACAAGCCTCTACGACCGCCTCATCTTGACCGTGACTCAGCGTGACCAGGTGGGCCGGGTTTGTGTCAGGGGGGGCTGGCAGTGGACCCCACTTTTCTCCTCCCCTGACAATCTCTCTTTCCGTAGGCCCCTGGAGGCAGCGGCGGCTGGCGCCTGCGGAAATTCCCCATCGAAATGAGGGCGGGGAGCCTCAGGCTGGAGGGCTGGGACCGCAGCTTTCCCACTGCCAGGGATCTTCGGGCCAGCCTACTGGGCTGCTCCCTGAGGCTTGGGGACCACAGCTTCCCCTTGTACCGCTGCTGCCTGCCAAGGCCTGGAGGTATCCGAAGGGAACTTCCGCTGGTGCATGGCAGTCCTGTCCTGTGACTCAAGGTACTTGCTTTGAATGAACCTACTATCTACTGATCTCCCCCCTTTTCAGAGATCTCCAACCTTCTCATCCTGCGGGGATCCCGGGGGGACTCTGCCCCTGTCAGTGTCAGCCAGCTCAACTTCCATCGGGTGGGGCAGGACCAGATCACTCAGGTGAACTCCAGACCCAAGGGGGGGTGACCCCAAATTTTTGGGGTGAGTGGGGAGGGCAGCCAGAGGGTCCAAGCTCAGTTGGATTGATCTCACGTCCTGTACCCAACCTCCCAGTTGGCGCACTTGGGCCAGGGCACCAGGACCAACGTGTATGAGGGTGTTCTGCGTGTAGGGAGCGGGACCCCCCAAGATGCCCTGGGGGACACCGGAGAAGGCCAGCAGGACCTCCGTGTGGTACTCAAAGTCTTGGACCAGAGTCACCATGGCATCGCCCTGGTGAGCAGTCGGGGCCCGGGTGGCTTCAAGGCGTGTGTGGTGGGGGGCAAGGTGGGGACTAGGGGAGCCAGGCCCCTGCTGACCGGCCCTGTTTCTGTACCTGTACCCCCAGGCCTTCTATGAGACCGCCAGCTTCATGAGTCAGGTCTCTCATGTTCACTTGACTTTCCTGCACGGTGTCTGTGTGCGCGGCTCCGAGAGTGAGTGCCCCTGCCCCTGCCTCCTCAGACCCCCCAAGCTTAACCCTCAACAGCTGTCTGCACACTGTCCATGGTGCTGAGAGAGGAGAGACCCCACAGTCCTGCCCACCCTCCATGGGCTCCCTGGGTGCTGTGCCTGGTGCTGAGAGAGGAGACACCCCACAGCCCTGCCCACCCTCCATGGGCTCCCTGGGTGATGTGCAGGGTGCTGAGAGAGGAGAGACCCCACAGCCCTGCCCACCCTCCATGGGCTCCCTGGGTGCTGTGCCTGGTGCTGAGAGAGGAGAGACCCCACAGCCCTGCCCACCCTCCATGGGCTCCCTGGGTGCTGTGCATGGTGCTGAGAGAGTAGAGACCCCACAGCCCTGCCCACCCTCCATGGGCTCCCTGGGTGCTGTCCATGGTGCTGAGAGAGGAGAGACCCCACAGCCCTGCCCACCCTCCATGGGCTCCCTGGGTGCTGTGCCTGGTGCTGAGAGAGGAGAGACCCCACAGCCCTGCCCACCCTCCATGGGCTCCCTGGGTGCTGTGCATGGTGCTGAGAGAGGAGAGACCCCACAGCCCTGCCCACCCTCCATGGGCTCCCTGGGTGCTGTCCATGGTGCTGAGAGAGGAGAGACCCCACAGCCCTGCCCACCCTCCATGGGCTCCCTGGGTGCTGTCCATGGTGCTGAGAGAGGAGAGACCCCACAGCCCTGCCCACCCTCCATGGGGCTCCCTGGGTGCTGTGCATGGTGCTGAGAGAGGAGAGACCCCACAGCCCTGCCCACCCTCCATGGGCTCCCTGGGTGCTGTGCATGGTGCTGAGAGAGGAGAGACCCCACAGCCCTGCCCACCCTCCATGGGGCTCCCTGGGTGCTGTCCATGGTCCTGAGAGAGGAGAGACCCCCACAGCCCTGCCCACCCTCCATGGGCTCCCTGGGTGCTGTCCATGGTGCTGAGAGAGGAGAGACCCCACACCCCTGCTCACCCTCCATGGGCTCCCTGGGTGCTGTGCCTGGTGCTGAGAGAGGAGAGACCCCACAGCCCTGCCCACCCTCCGTTGGGCTCTCTGGGTGCTGTGCCTGGTGCTGAGAGAGGAGAGACCCCACAGCCCTGCCCACCCTCCATGGGGCTCCCTGGGTGCTGTGCCTGGTGCTGAGAGAGGAGAGACCCCCCCCCCCCACAGCACTGCTCCTCCATCCTGGGGGTTCCCTGGGTGCTGTTCTCAGTACTGACATGTGGTACTGGGCTTCTACACTGGCAGTTGTTTGTCTCACAGTATCTGCTCCCGTAGGTAATGCTCCTTATTCCCCAAATCTCTTTAATTTGAAAGATTTATTGAGTTTTTGGTTTGGAGACAGAGAAGGACCAGAGTCATTAAGCTCTAGCGTGAGGAAATGGCTCAGACTGAAGCTGTAACCTTTGGGACCTCAGGCATTGAAGTCCTGCAGGCTGACAGGTTGATAGGCTCCCTTGACCTCGACTCCCAGTTTCAGCCACTCTTTTATCACTTTCTTTTTCTCTGTCTCTTTTCTTTTTTAAGTATTTATTTCCTTTAGTGGCCCTTGTTGTTTCATTGTTGTAGTTATTATTGTTGTTGTCATCCTCTCTCTTTTTCTTTCTCTGTTCTCAACTCTCTGCTCTAGAAGACGCTCATTATTATTATTATTTATTTTTTAAACATTTTATTTTATTTTATTTTATTTATTCCCTTTTGTTGCCCTTGTCGTTTTACTGTTGTAGTTATTATTGTTGTTATTGTTGTGGTCATTGTTAGATAGGACAGAGAGACATGGAGAGAGGAGGGGAAGACAGAGAGGGGGAGAGAAAGACAGACACCTGCAGACCTGCTTCACCGCCTGGGAAGCGGCTCCCCTATAGGTGGGGAGCTGGGGGCTCGAACCGGGATCCTGATGCTGGTTCTTGTGCTTCGCGCCACCTGTGCTTAACCCACTGCGCTACCGCCCGACTCCCATTATTATTATTTTAAATTTTCCCCTCCAGGGCCCTGCTCAGCTCTGGCTTCTGTTGGTGCTGGAGATTGAACCTGGGACCTCAGAGCCTCAGGCAGGAGAACTTTTTTTTCCAGAACCATGATGTTATCTCCTCTCTCTCTCTCTCTCTCTCTCTCTCTTTATTAGAACACTGCTCAGATCTGGTTTCTGGTGGTTCAGGGGATTGAACCTGGCTGGGACTTCAGAGGCTCAGGCATGAAAGTCTCTTTGTATAACCATTATGTTATCTTCCTCTGCTGTTTCTTTTTATCTTTAGATAAATAGAGAGAGACAGAGATCCCAACACTTCTCCATTTCTTATGAAACTTCCTCCACCCCTGTATTGACAGGGGGTTTGAATCTGCATCTCTGTCTTTTTTTAAATTATTATTTATTTATTATTGGATAAAGACAGAGAGAAATTGAGAGGGAGGGGGAGATAGGGAGAGAAGCAGAGAGACATCTGCGGCCCTGCTTCACCACTCGTGAAGCTTTCCCCCTGCAGATGGGGACCAGGGGCTTGAACCTGGGTCCTTGTGCACTGAAGTGTGTGCACGCAAACAGGTGCCCCACCACCCAGCCCCAGCCCTGTGCCTGCACCTGGTACAGTGAGCCATCGCTGACTCTCGAGTGGTTGGCGTGTTCCAGTCTGACCCCAGTGCCACTCCATTCCCAGCTCCCCCAACCTCTAAGTCACACAGATTCTCTCTCTCCCTGGTGTTTCTGTGCTCTGACTGTTGCCAAGAGGTGGTGACATCCATGCTGTGATCATCCCTTTGCAGACATCATTGTGACGGAGTTTGTGGAGCACGGGCCCCTGGACATGTGGCTGAGACGGGAGAGGGGCCACGTCTCCGTGGCCTGGAAGTTACTCGTAGCTCAGCAGTTGGCGAGTGCCCTCAGCTACTTGGTGAGAGCCTTGGGGGATTGGAGGAGGAGGTGGGAAAAAAATTGAGGCAGACTGTCATTCTGAGAGCCAGAGAGAGACACTATAAAAATGGAGCTTCTCCTGACACCATGGTGTCTTCCATGTGGTGCCAGGGCTCAAATCTGGGTGGTGTGCCTGGTATGATATTCTTTCTCCCTGGTGAGCTCTGCTTCTCTTTTCGTTAATCAAAACCAAACTGGGAGGGTGGGGTGGACCACATAGAGGTTCTGCAAAAAGACTCTTCTGGCTGAGACTCTGCGGTCCCAGGTTCAAGCCCCAGCACCACCATAAACCATAGCTGAGCAGGGCTCTGGTAAAAAGAAACAGACAGGGGCTGGGGAGACAGCATAATGGTTATGCAAAAAAAAAACTTTCAAGCCTGGGACTTCAAAGTCTCAGGTTCAGTCCCCAGCTCCACCATAAGCCAGAGCTGAGCAGTGCTCTCTGGTAGCTCTCTGTGTGTATCTTTCTCTCTGTATTCCCCCTTTCACTAAAAATAAGTAAATAGGGAGTCGGGCAGGAGCACAGCTGGTTAAGCGCACGTGACGCAAAGTGCAGGGACTGGCATAAGGATCCCGGTTCGAGCCCCCAGCTCCCCACCTGCAGGGGAGTCACTTCACAGGCAGTGAAGCAGGTCTGCAGGTGTCTGTCTTTCCCTCCCCCTCTCTGTCTTCCCCTCCTCTCTCCATGTCTCTCTGTCCTAGCCAACAACGACGACATCAATAATTGCAACAAAAGGGAATAAATAAATAAATAAATAAATAAAAGGCATTTTATAAAAAAATAATGATAAGGAAAATAAAATTTTAAAAAAAGAACAGAAAGAAAGAAAGAAAATAAATCAGGACAGAGGGGATAGCACTGTGGTTACTGAAAAGACTGGACAAAAGGGCTAGAAGGTGCATCTGTTTGAACGTACATGTCACCATGTGCAAGGACCTGGGATCGAGCCCCTGGTCCCCACTTGTAGAGTGTAATCTTCAAGAAAGGTGAAACTGGTCTGCAGGCATCTGACTGTCTTGTCTCTCCCTCTCTATCTCCTCCTCCCCTCTCAATTTCTCTCTGTCCTCTCAAATAAAGTAGAAAAATATATACAAAGTTGAAGCAAAAGAAGCAGGGCCTTCCCCTCCTCCCACCCCACCCCAGGACCACCCAGCAGTGGGAGTGGGGTTCTCTTCTAGGGGGAGGTAGGAACCCTAGGGGAGGGGGGTGAAAAGAGGAGTTTGGTTTCTCAGGGAGCTGTCAGGAAGCCAGACCCCAGGGGCCGGGCGGTACTGCAGCAGGTTAAGCACACACAGTGCGAAGTGCAAGGACCGGCGTAAGGTTCCGAGTTCAAGCCCCCAGCTCCCCACATGCGGGGGCGGGGGTCACTTCACAGGCAGTGAAACAGGTCTGCAGGTGTCTGTCTTTCTCTCCCCTTCTCTGTCTTCCCCTGCTCTCTCGCTTTCTCACTGTCCTAGCCAACAACAACAATAACAACAACAATTATAAATAACAAGGGCAACAAAAGGGAAAAAAATAACCTCTAGGAGCAGTGGATTCGTAGTGATAACACTGGAGGCAAAAAAAGAAGAAGAAGAAGCTAGATCCCCAACTCCTTTGATTTAATTATTCACAGAATCTGTTCCTGGAAGTGGGGGTATGACATGCGGCAGGGAACAAGGCCCCCTATCCCAGTGACCATGCCCCATTGTCCCCTCACACCAGGAAGACAAGAACCTGACACATGGTAATGTGTGTGGCCGTAACGTCCTTCTTGCGAGACCGGGCCTGGTGGAAGGTTCCAGCCCCTTCATCAAACTCAGCGACCCAGGAGTGGGTGTGAGTGCCCTCTCCAGGGAAGGTCAGTTCCATAATGACTGGGTTCCGGTACTGGTACGGGGTCCCCCCCATCCTCACCCTTCCTTTAAGTTGACCTCTGACCTATGCCCTCCCCCGCTCCCCAGAGCGGATTGAGCGGATTCCCTGGACTGCTCCTGAGTGTCTGTCGGGTGGAACCAGCAGCCTCGGCATTGCGGCCGACAAGTGGGGTTTTGGGGCCACCCTGCTGGAAATCTGCTTCGATGGGGAGGCCCCCCTGCAAGGCCACAGTCCTTCTGAGGTAAGAACAAGAGCCCCTGGGCTTTTCCACAAAAGAGACCTCTTATAGGGCTGTGGGGTCTCTCCTCTCTCAGCACCCTGCATAGCACCCAGGGAGCCCCATGGAGGGTGGGCAGGGCTGTGGGGGTCTCTCCTCTCTCAGCACCGTGGACAGCACCCAGGGAGCCCCATGGAGGATGGGCAGGGCTGTGGGGTCTCTCCTCTCTCAGCACCATGCACAGCACCCAGGGAGCCCCATGGAAGGTGGGCAGAGCTGTGGGGTCTCTCCTCTCTCAGCACCATGGACAGCACCCAGGGAGCCCCATGGAGGGTGGGCAGGGCTGCGGGGGTCTCTCCTCTCTCAGCACCATGGACAGCACCCAGGGAGCCCCATGGAGGGTGGGCAGGGCTGTGGGGTCTCTCCTCTCTCAGCACCATGGACAGCACCCAGGGAGCCCATGGAGGGTGGGCAGGGCTGTGGGGTCTCTCCTCTCTCAGCACCATGCACAGCACCCAGGGAGCCCCATGGAGGGTGGGCAGGGCTGTGGGGTCTCTCCTCTCTCAGCACCATGGACAGCACCCAGGGAGCCCCATGGAGGGTGGGCAGGGCTGTGGGGTCTCTCCTCTCTCATCACCAGGCACAGCACCCAGGGAGCCCATGGAGGGTGGGCAGGGCTGTGGGGTCTCTCCTCTCTCAGCACCACGGACAGCACCCAGGGAGCCCATGGAGGGTGGGCAGGGCTGTGGGGTCTCTCCTCTCTCAGCACCATGCACAGCACCCAGGGAGCCCCATGGAGGGTGGGCAGGGCTGTGGGGTCTCTCCTCTCTCAGCACCATGGACAGCACCCAGGGAGCCCCATGGAGGGTGGGCAGGGCTGTGGGGTCTCTCCTCTCTCATCACCAGGCACAGCACCCAGGGAGCCCATGGAGGGTGGGCAGGGCTGTGGGGTCTCTCCTCTCTCAGCACCACGGACAGCACCCAGGGAGCCCATGGAGGGTGGGCAGGGCTGTGGAGTCTCTCCTCTCTCAGCACCATGGGCAGCACCCAGGGAGCCCATGGAGGATGGGCAGGGCTGTGGGGTCTCTCCTCTTTCAGCATCAGGCACAGCACCCAGGGAGCCCATGGAGGGTGGGCAGGGCTGTGGGGTCTCTCCTCTCTCAGCACCCTGCACAGCACCCAGGGAGCCCATGGAGGGTGGGCAGGGCTGTGGGGTCTCTCCTCTCTCAGCACCATGGACAGCACCCAGGGAGCCCCATGGAGGGTGGGCAGGGCTGTGGGGTCTCTCCTCTCTCAGCACCATGGACAGCACCCAGGGAGCCCCATGGAGTGTGGGCAGGGCTGTGGCATCTCTCTCCCTCTGTCTCTCCTTTGCTCTCTCAATTTCTGTCTTTTTCCAATAATGAACTAAATAAGTGTATTTAAATTGAAATGACAAGAGGACAAGGCTAGCAGGACCTGCTGCTCCTCACTGTGGGAGCTTCCTCTGCTCCTTGGGAGTAAAGACAAGGGGACATTGACTCATACAGCCCCTTCTCCCCACCACCCCTCGTGCAGAAAGAACGCTTCTATCAGAACCAGCGCCACCTGCCCGAGCCCTCTTGTCCAGAACTGGCCATGCTCACCAACCAGTGCCTGACCTACGAGCCACCCCAGAGACCTTCCTTTCGTACCATCTTGAGAGATCTCACCCGTCTTCAACCCCAGAGTAAGCCTCCCCCCACCCCCCACCAAACCCCACCCAGGACTGGAACCACTGTGGGTATGGGGGGTATTATTTTGGTTATAGTTTCCCAGAGATTCTCTCTTTATTTATTTATTTTTTTAAATTTTTTTTATTTATTATTATTTTATTTATTTATTCCCTTTTGTTGCCCTTGTTGTTTTATTGTTGTAGTTATTATTGTTGTTGTCGTTGTTGGATAGGACAGAGAGAAATGGAGAGAGGAGGGGATGACAGAGAGGAGGAGAGAAAGACAGACACCTACAGACCTGCTTCACCGCCTGTGAAGCGACTCCCCTGCAGGTGGGGAGCCGGGGTTCGAACCGGGATCCTTATGCCGGTCCTTGTGCTTTGCACCACCTGTGCTTAACCCGCTGCGCTACAGCCCGACTCCCTCTCTCTTTATTTTTTAATTTAATTTATTTATTTTTCCTTTTGTTGCCCTTGTTGTCTTTTTATTGTTGTGGTAGTTATTGTTGTTGTTATTGATGTCGTTGTTGTTAGGACAGAGAGAAATGGAGAGAGATGGGAAGACAGAGAGGGGGAGAGAAAGACAGACACCTGCAGACCTGCTTCACTGCCTGTGAAGCGACTCCCCTTCAGGTGGGGAGCCGGGGGCTCGAACCGGGATCCTTATGCTGGTTCTTGCGATTTGCGCCACCTGCGCTTAACCCACTGCCCTATCGCCCGTCTCCCTTCTTTTTTAATTTTTTAAATATGTTTATTTATTTTCCCTTTTGTTGCCCGTGTTGTTTTATTGTTGTTGTAACTGATGTCATCATTGTTGTCCGATAGGACAGATAGAAAAGGAGAGAGGAGGGGAAGACAGAGAGGGGGAGAGAAAGACAGACACCTGCAGACTTGCTTCACCACCTGTGAAGCGACTCCCCTGCAGGTGGGGAGCCGGGGGCTCGAACCGGGATCCTTACGCCAGTCCTTGCGATTTGCGCCACCTGCGCTTAACCCGCTGCGCTACCGCCCAGTTCCCAAGATTCTCTTCTTCTTCTAGCCTTTGCCCTTCTTCCGTAGCCAGTCAACAGCGTCAGGTTGAAAGCTGTCAGGAGCTGCTTGTTGCTGGCTTTGAAAGTGACTGGGATCCATGTGGATTCAGTCGGCTAGGAAGGGTCGTCAGTTTCCCCAATGAATGGGTACTCACGGGATGCACCTTATTTGATAGGACACAGAGAAGTGTGTTTCGGTGTGTGTTTATATATATCATTACTAGATAATGTCTTTCAAAACCATCCTAAACCAAGCCGTACGACAGTTATCACAGTCACTCAGTTCCTATCACAATGCGTTTTTTAATTTTCTCTGTGTGTGTGTGTGTTTCGGTGTGTGTTTGTGTATTTTATTACTACAGATAACGTCTTTCAAAACCATCCTAAAACCCAGCCCTACGGCAGTACTCACAATCACTCAGTTACTATCACAATGAGATTTTCAATTTTCTTTCCATTATTTTAAATCTTTATTTATATACTGGATAGAGGCAGCCAGAAATTGAAAGGAAGTCAGTAGAGCAGTGGGTTAAGCGCACATAGTATGAAGTGCAAAGCCCCATACGAGGATCTGGGTTCGAGCCTCCAGCTCCTCCTCTTCACAAGTGGTGAAGCAGGTCTGCAGGTGTCTGTCTTTCTCCTCCCCCTCTTCTATCTCCTCCTCTCTCAATCCTATCCAATAAAATCAAAAGAAAAAAAGAAAGCCACCAGGACCAGTGGATTTGTAGTGCTGGCACTGAGCCCCAGTGATAACCCTGGAGGAAATAAAATAAATAAATAAGGGTGAGGGTATAGCATAATGGCTATGCAAAGAGACTTTAATGCCTGAGGCTCTCAAGTCCCAGGTTCAATCCCCCACACCACCATAAGCCAGAGCTGAGCAGTGCTCTGGTTAAAATAAATAGGGGCCGGGTGGTGGCGCACCTGGTTAAGCGCATGTATTACAATGTGCAAGGTTCAAGCCCCCAGTCCCCACCTGCAGGGGGTATGCTTTATGAGTGGTGAAGCAGGGCTGCAGGTGTCTCTCTGTCTCTCTCCCTCTCTATCACCCCCTTCCCTCTTGATTTCTGGCTGTCTCTATCCAATAAATAAATATAATTAAACTATTTTATTAATTTATTTCTTTTTTTAAAATTTATTTCTTTATTGGGGAATTAATGTTTTACATTCAACAGTAAATACAATAGTTTGTACATGCATAACATTCCCCAGTTTCCCATTTAACAATACAACCCCCACTATGTCATTTATCATCCTTCATGGACCTGTGGTGCAATATGCCATTACATTTCAGGTTCTACTTGTGTTTTCTTTTCTGATCTTGTTTTTCAACTTCTGCCAGAGAATGAGATCATCCCATATTCATCCTTCTGTTTCTGACTTATTTCACTCAACATGATTTTTTCAAGGTCTATCCAAGATCGGCTGAAAACGGTGAAGTCACCATTTTTTACAGCTGAGTAGTATTCCATTGTGTATATAGACCACAACCTGCTCAGCCACTCATCTGTTGTTGGACACCTGGGTTGCTTCCAGGTTTTGGCTATTACAAATTGTGCTGCCAAGAACATATGTGTACACAGATCTTTTTGGGTGGATGTGTTGGGTTCCTTAGGATCTATCCCCAGGAGAGGAATTGCAGGATCATAGGGTAGGTCCATCTCTAGCCTTCTGAGAGTTCTCCAGACTGTTCTCCACAGAGGTTGGACCCATTGACATTCCCACCAGCAGTGCAGGAGGGTTCCTTTGACCCCCACACCCTCACCAGCATTTGCTGCTGTTACCTTTTCTGATGTATGACATTCTCACAGGAGTGAAGTGGTATCTCATTGTTGTCTTTATTTGCATTTCTCTGACAATCAGAGACTGGGAGCATTTTTTCATGTGTTTCTCAGCCTTTTGGATCTCTTCTGTGGTGAATATTCTGTCCATGTCCTCCCCCCATTTTTGGATGGGGTTATTTGTTGTCTTGTTGTTGAGTCTGGCAAGCTCTTTATATATGTTGGTTATTAAACTCTTGTATGATGTATGGCATGTAAAGATCTCCTCCCATTCTGTGAGGGGTCTCTTGGTTTGGGTAGTGGTTTCTTTTGCTGTGCAGAAGCTTTTTAATTTGATGTAGTCCCATAGGTTTGTACTTGCCTTAGTCTTCTTTGTAATTGGATTCGTTTCATTGAAGATGTCTTTGAAATGTATGCGGAAAAGAGTTCTGCCAATATTTTCCTCTAAGTATCTGATAGTTTCTGGTCTAACATCCAAGTCCTTGATCCACTTGGAATTTACTTTTGTATTTGGTGAAATACAGTGATTCAGTTTCATTCTTCTGCATGTTTCAACCCATTGTTTCCAACACCATTTGTTGAAGAGACTCTGCTTTGCCCATTTAATAGTCTGGGTACCTTTGTCAAAGATTAGATGTCCATAGGTGTGGGGCCTCATTTCTGGGCTCTCAATTCTATTTCACTGGTCAGTGTGTCTATTCATGTTCCAGTACCAAGCAGTTTTGATGACAATGACCCTATAATACAGTTTGAAATCTGGGAGTGTGATGCCTCCGGTTCTGTTCTTTTTTCTCAAGATTGTTTTGGCAATTCTAGGTCTTTTCTGGTTCCAGATAAACATTTGTAGCATTTGTTCTGTTCTCCTAAAAATGTGTTTGGGATCTTGATGGGGATAGCATTAAATTTGTAGATGGCTCTGGGTAATATATTCATTTTGATGATGTTAATTCTTCCAACCCATGAACATGGAATATCTTTCCACTTCTTTGTGTCTTTTCCAATTTCTTTGAGTAGTGACTCATAATTTTCAATATACAAGTCTTTCACTTCTTTGGTTATATTTACTCCTAGTTATTTTATTGTTTTTGTTGCTATAGTAATAGTTAAATTTTTTAAATAAATAAAATACAGAGATATTTATAGCCCTGTTTCTTCACTGCTCATAAAGCTTCCGTCCTGGGGTCCGGCGGTAGCACATTGGGTTAAGCGCACGTGGCGCCAAGCGCATGGACCAGCGTGAGGATCTCGGTTCGAGCCCTCGGCTACCCACCTGCAGGGGAGTTGTTTCACCAGAGGAGGGGAGGGGAGGGGAGGGGAGGGGAGGAACACTTCCTGGCCCCCATTCCCAGTGTGGAAAGGGTCCCCACTCATACACAGCTCTCTTCCAGACCTGGTCGATGTCATAACTGTGAACCCCGACTCGCTGGCGTCAGACCCCAAGATTTTCCACAAGCGCTATTTGAAAAAGATCCGGGATCTGGGTGAGGTGAGGACCGGGCCTGAAATGGGGGTGGGGTGGGGGCTATGACAGGGCAGGGCTGGGTATTGTGGGTGGGGCCTATTGGGTTGGTTATATGTGCTTTGGTGGGCAGGGCCTCGAAGTGCTTAAAGTATTTACTCCCTTTTGTAGTCCTTGTTGTTTTATTGTTGTAGTTATTATTATTATTGTTGTTACTGCTGTCGTCATTGTTGGATAGGACAGAGAGAAATGGAGAGAGAAGGGGAAGGGAAAGATAGACACCTGCAGACCTGCTTCACCGCTTGTGAAGCGACCCCCCTGCAGGTGGGGAGCCGGGGTCTTGAACCAGGACCCTTAGGAAGGGTCCTTGCGCTTTGTGCCAAGTGCGCTTAACCCGTTGCACTACCACCCAACTCCCAGGGCTTAACTAGAAAGGTTGGGATGGTGTCTGATGGCGTGGGTGGGGCTTCAGGGTTAAGCATTGGTTCCATGCTCCCAGCAACCCGCTTCTAGTGAAGGAAATTCTGGGGACTTGTGGGAAATACCCCTCTGCTAGTGGTTCTTGTTAGTTGGGAGTGGGATCTGAACTGGAAGAACCCGCTCCCCCAATTCCAAAGGAGACCCTAGAGAATTCCCAATTGGTTCCTGTCTGACACCATAGGAGAGGTCCCTAGGAGCCGGAGGAAGCTCTTGGTACTCTGCTGTCTCTATCTGAATGAAAAAAAGAGAATTCTGTACCAACACAGATTGTTCCGCTGACCTCTGTGGAGGGCAGGCACGGGGACCAGCGGGGTGGGACTCGACACCCCTGATCACTCCACTCCACCCAGGGTCACTTCGGCAAAGTCAGCCTGTACTGCTACGACCCCACCAATGATGGCACCGGGGAGATGGTGGCCGTGAAGGCCCTGAAAACAGGCAGCGACTCCCAGCTCTGCAGTGGCTGGAGGCGAGAGATTGACATCCTTCGCACCCTGGACCACCTGCACATCGTGCAGTACAAGGGCTGCTGCCAGGACCCTGGTGGGTGTGGCCTCAGGCGAGCTGGGGGTGGGTAGGGGCGGGACTTTGGTGGGTGGAGCCAGCAAGGCCTGACCAATGAGAATCAACCCCAGGCTGGAGGGCGTGGCCTAGAATTGAGACTGGGTGGAGCTTAGTGGGCGTGGCCGTCAGCACTGGACAAATGAACATCTGAAGCTGGAGGCTTCTATGGCGGAGTGGGCGGGGCCAGGGAAACTTGGCCAATAGGAATTTCTTAATCTCGTCCCTGGAGGGCAGTGGTCTAGGAATAAGTGCGGTCTAGACATCCTGGGTGGGTCAAGCAGCACCTGGCCAAAGTGTACGTCTGGATCTCCCCCCCCACCGCTAAAGGACCCCCATGTGGGCGTGGACTAAATGCAATGGGGCGGGGCCAGCAGCGCCTGGCCAATGAGAATGTGTCCCTGGCTAGAGGTCCCCCAGGTGGGCGTGGCCTAGTACACCGATGGGGCGGGATCAGCAGCACTTTCTAGATTTTGGGGGGTAGGGCGGGTCATGGGGGGCATGGCCCAGATTTCCCCCGCTGCTGGGCTGCTCTGGGCAGGAACTCACCTCTCAGGGCCTGGGTTTCACCTTCCCTCTCCACTTCCGGGCTGGAAGCCCTCTGATTTCTGGCTGGGAGGCCTTTCCCACTCAGGCGAGAAGTCGGTGCAGCTGGTCATGGAGTACGTGCCCCTGGGCAGCCTGCGGGATTACCTGCCCCGCCACAGTGTGGGCCTGGCCCAGCTGTTGCTCTTCGCCCTGCAGATCTGCGAGGTGGGCCGGCCTCAACCTTGCTTCTGGAACCTGCGCCCCTCTGCTGTTAGGCTTGCCCTCCTCCTAAATTAACGCTTCCAGATCCAAAGTTGCCTAGACTCTTCGGGGAGTCCACTCAGCTGGCTCTGCCCCCCTAACCTGTCAGTTTCAGCCCGCTTTGCCACGCTCCCCATCCTGAACACACACGCTGCTTGTCCTCTCTCCCCTTTTGGCTGGGCTCCTTCTTCCAGCCAGCCTGCTCTGGGAGGAGGGGGTGGTGGGGTGGCGATCCCCATATATCTGACCTGTCCGCATCTCCCTCCACCCCAGCCTGCCTGGTCTGCCTTTGGGGTGCTCCTGTACCCCCTGCCCCATTCTGAATTCCCGCACCCCTCCAGGGAATGTCCTATCTCCACTCCCAGCATTACATCCACCGAGACCTGGCCGCCCGCAATGTGCTTTTGGACAATGACAAGCTAGTCAAGATTGGAGACTTCGGCCTGGCCAAGGCCGTGCCCGAGGGTCACGAGTATTACCGCGTTCGCGAGGACGGGGACAGCCCCGTGTTCTGGTGACCAGGCCTGCAGGGGGAGGGAAGGGTTCTCCTGGGAGGCTGGAGCAGCCAAGGAGGAGGCCTTGGAGAGGAAAGTTGGGGTCTCAGAGGATGGGGGCCGGAAGGATGGGTGCATTTTTATAAAAAAAATGTCTTTATTAGGGAATTTAATGTTTGACATTCAACAGTAAATACAATAGTTTGTACATGCATAACATTTCCCCAGTTTCCCATATAACAATACAACCCCGACCAGGTCCTCTGTCATCCTTCTTGGATCTGTATTCTCCCCATCCACCCACCCCAGAGTCTTTTACTTTGGTGCGATACGCCAATTCCAGTTCAGGTTCTACTTGTGTTTTCTTTTCTGATCTTGTTTTTCAACTTCTGCCTGAGAGTGAGATCATCCCACATTCAGCCTTCTGTTTCTGGCTTATTTCACTTCACATGAATTTATTAAGATCCATCCAAGATCGGCTGAAAACGGTGAAGTCACCATTTTTTTACAGCTGAGTAGTATTCCGTTGTGTAGATAGACCACAACTTGCTCAGCCACTCATCTGTGGTTAGACACCTGGGGGGGGGGGTGCATTTTGAGCTGCAGCCAAGCCCAGGTCTGAGCTATTGAGTGTTCATCCCCCTCCCTCCCACAGGTATGCTCCCGAGTGCCTGAAGGAATGTAAGTTCTACTACTCATCCGATGTCTGGTCCTTCGGTGTCACCTTGTATGAGCTGCTCACTCGCTGTGACTCTAGCCAGAGCCCCCCCTCGGTGAGAGCTGGGGGATCCCCCCCACTCCGTGCGGGAGGAGTTAGGGAGGCCAAGGTCAGAGTCCCTGCTTCGGATGAACCAACATCCTTGACGCCCCCCAACCTGTGAACTCAATTACACCTTTATCTCCACTTCCACTTTCTTCTTCTTTTTTTTTAATATTTATTTATTCAATTCTCTTTGGTTGCCCTTTTTTTTTTATTGTTGTAGTTATTATTGTTGCTGATGTCGTCTTTGTTGGCTAGGACAGAGAGAAATGGAGAGAGGAGAGGAAGACAGAGAGGGGGAGAGAAAGACAGACACCTGCAGACCTGCTTCACCGCCTGGGAAGCGACTCCCCTGCAGGTGGGGAGCCGGGGGCTCGAACTGGGATCCTTATGCTGGTCCTTCCGCTTTGCGCCACCTGCACTTAACCTGCTGTGCTACAGCCCGACTCCCTTTCTATCGTTTTTTAAAAATATTTATTTACTCCTTTTTGTTGCCCTTGTTGTTTTATTGTTGTAGTTATTATTGTTGTTGTCGTTGTGGGATAGGACAGAGAGAAATGGAGAGAGGAGGGGAAGACAGAGAGGGGGAGAGAAAGACAGACACCTGCAGACCTGCTTCACCACTTGGGAAGTGACTCCCCTGTAGGTGGGGAGCCGGGGGCTCGAAAAAAACTCGAACTGGGATCCTTATGCTGGTCCTTGTGCTTTGCGCCATGTGCGCTTAACCCACTGCGCTACCACCCGACTCCTGAAAGTTTTTTTTTTTTAATCTTTATTTAGCTATTGGATTGAGACAGCCAGAAATTGAGAAGAAAGAGGGTGATAGGAAGGAAGAGAGAGAGAGACACCTGCAGCGTTGCTTCACCATTCGGAAAGCTTTCCCCCTGCAAGTGGAAGACCGGGGTCTCGAACCTAGGTCCTAACACACTGTAACGTGTGCTCAGTCAGGTGCGCCACCACCTGGCCCCTTCTTTTATTTATTTTTTTTTCTTTATTGGGGGATTAATATTTTACAGTCAACAGTGAATACAATAGTATGTACATACATAACATTTCTCAGTTTTCCACATAACAATACAACCCCCACTAGGTCCTCTGTCATCCTTTTTGGACCTGTATTCTCCCCCCTACACATACACCCTGGAGTCTTTTACTTTGGTGCAATACACCAAGTCCAGTTCAGGTTCTACTTGTGTTTTCTCTTATCTTGTTTTTCAACTTCTGCCTGAGAGTGAGATCATCCCATATTCATCCTTCTGTTTCTGACTTATTTCTCTTAACATGATTTCTTCAAGCTCCATCCAAGATCGGCTGAAAATGGTGAAGTCACCATTTTTTTAAATTAATTAATTAATTAATTCTTTTTGTTACCCTTGTTTTTTTTTTTTTTATTGTTGTAGTTATTATTGATGTCATTGTTGTTGGATAGGACAGAGAGAAATGGAGAGAGGAGGGGAAGACAGAGAGGGGGAGAGAAAGACAGACACCTGCAGACCTGCTTCACTGCCTGTGAAGTGACTCCCCTGCAGGTGGGGAGCTGGGGGCTCGAACCGGGATCCTTCTGCTGGTCCTTGTGCTTAGCGCCACCTGCGCTTAACCCGCTGCGCTACCGCCCAACTCCTGAAGTCACCATTTTTTACAGCTGAGTAGTATTCCATTGTGTATATAGACCACAACTTGCTCAGCCACTCATCTGTTGTTGGACACCTGGGTTGCTTCCAGGTTTTGGCTATTACAAATTGTGCTGCCAAGAACATATGTGTACACAGATCTTTTTGGATGGATGTGTTGGGTTCCTTAGGATATATCCCCAAGAGAGGAATTGCAGGGTCATAGGGTAGGTCCATTTCTAGCCTTCTGAGAGTTCTCCAGACTGTTCTCCACAGAGGTTGGACCAATTTACGTTCCTACCAACAGTGCAGGAGGGTTCCTTTGACCTCACACCCTCTCCAGCATTTGTTGCTTTATTTATTTATTTATTTATTTATTTATTCCCAGAGCACTGCTCAGCTCTAGCTTATGGTGGTGCAGGGGATTGAACCTGGACCTTCAGAGCCTCAAGCATGAAAGTCTCTATGTAGAACCATCACACAGTCTACTCTCACCCAAACAGACAGATTTTCACTTGTTAAGAGTTTACACTTGGGAGTCGGGCGGTAGTGAAGCACTGTGGCACAAAGTGCACGGACCGGTATAAGGATCCTGGTTCGAGTCCCTGGCTCCCCACCAGGGCAGTCGCTTCACAGGCAGGGAAGCAGGTCTACAGGTGTCTGTCTTTCTCTCCCCCTCTCTGTCCTCCCCTCCTCTCTCCATTTCTCTCTGCCCTCTCCAACAATAATAATAACTACAACAACAATGAAAAGGGCAACAAAAGAGAAATATATATATATATATATATTTTTTTTTTTTTTTTTTTTTTAAAGAGTTCACACTTGCCCTGTGGGGAGGACCCGGGTTCTAGTCCCCCTCACCACCACATGTGAGTCCCACAGACAGAACCAAGGAAAATTGTGCTATGGTCTTCTCTCCCCGCCACAACCTAACCCCACCCCCAAAACTAAAAGGGGGCAAAAAAAATCCACCAGGAGGCATGAAGTAACACATACACACAAAACCAAATTAAACACCAGCTTTGCTTCTTTTTTAGAAGTTTCTTGAGCTCCTAGGTGTTCCTCATGGACAGATGACAGTATTGAGACTCACGGAACTGCTAGACCAAGGGACGAGACTGCCCCGGCCACAGGAATGTCCCTGTGAGGTGAGGCCCCTTCCTTTTCCTGCCCTGCTCCCCTCAGACATACTGGACCCCTGAAAGAGAACACCTAGCCCAATGCAGTGCTTTTAATTGTGTTTTGGGGTTGATAGATTATTATTATTATTATTGATTTAATAATGATCCACAAGACCATAGGAGAAGAGGGGTATAATTCCACACAGTTCCCACCTCCAGAGTTCCATATCCCATCCCCCCCCATTGGAAGCTTCCCTATTCTTTATCCCTCTGGGAGTATGGACCCAGGGTCATTATGGGATACAGAAGGTGGAAGGACTGGCTTCTGTCATTGCTTCTCCTCTGGACATGGGTGTTGGCAGGTGAATTCACACCCATAGCCTGTTTTTTATCTTTTCCTATTGGGGCAGGGCTCTGGGGTGGGGAGGTTCCAGAAGTCAGGATGGCGTCATGGTAGCATCTGCGACTTGGTAGCTGAGAAAGCTTTAAAATATAAAGCAGAACGGGGGGGGGGGGTCGGGTGTAGTGCAGCGGGTTAAGTGCACACGTGGCGCAAAGTGCAGGGACTAGATAAGGATCCCGGTTCAAGCCCCCACCTCCCCACCTGCAGGGGAGTCGCTTCCCAGGCGGAGAAGCAGGTCTGCAGGTGTCTGTCTTTCTCTCCCCCTCTCTGTCTCCCCCTCCTCTGTCCATTTCTCTCTGTCCTATCCAACAACGACAACAACAATAATAACTGCAACAATTAAAAAAACAAGGGCAACCAAAGGGAATAAATAAATAAATGATAAAAAAAATAAAGCAGAACAAATGGTTTAATAATCAGGACCCTAAAGGCAAGAATATAGCAGATGAGATTTTGCGGGGTCTCTGTTTTGGAAAAAGCTAGTAGGTCTATTTTAGGTCTATTCCAAGGGGCCCCTGACATTACTAATTTTTGCCTGAGCCTGACAGCTAACATGCAGGTGGGCCCAAGGTATTGTCTACGGAGATGGTGTCAGAGTTGGGAATGGGTTGATAGTTTTTAGATAGAGAGACAGAGATTGAGGGAGAGACATGCAACACCAAAGTGTACTGGTGAGCGCCCAGTGTGGTGGGGTTCAGGCTGAAACCTGGGTTACCACAAAACAAAGCAGGAGTCCCATTCTTTCCTCTTTAAGATCTACTTGCTTATGAAGAACTGTTGGATGGCTGAGGCCCCGGCCCGCCCCAGTTTCCAGAACCTCATCCCCCTCCTCAGGAAAGCCCAGGAGAAGTACCAAGATCAAGCACCATCTGTGTTCAGCGTCTGATGCCCGCCAGGGGTTGAATCAGGCGGGAGTGGGAAACCACAGATCAGCTGCCCGTCGCCCATGCAGAAAAAGCACCCAACTTGACACACCAGCACTCCCTGCCACTTCTCTTTATAATTTTTTCCTAAGGAGAGAAACCATGGTATCAAGAGCTTCCCCCAGTGTTTTTGCTCTTCCCATGTGGTGCTGGGGCTTGAACCTGGCTCATACACACGACAACATAAGCCCCTTCCCCAGTGATCTATGTGTCTGTCTCCCGTCCCTCCCTCTCTCTCCCTTTCTCTCTCTCTTTCTCTGTTGCTCTCACTCTCTGGCTTGGAAAATAAACCCTGAACCACACAGAAAGTACAAAAGCACTGGGAGAAGCTTGTTTCATTGTTTATTTTCCCAAAGCCCTGCTCAGCTCTGGCTTCCAATGGTGCTGGGGACTAAGCCTGGGACCTCAGTACCTCAAGCAGGAGTGTGTTTTGTGCTCTCTCCCCAGACATCCAGCTACGCTACCTCACAGAACAGAGCCACTGAGGTGGTGTATTCACATACCTGGGAGAGACATTCTGAATTCCTTTGGGAACCATTCTGTTGACGGATGAAGTATTATTATTCTTTAAAGATTTATTTTGGGAGTCAGGCGGTAGCGCAGCAGGTTAAGCACATGTGGTGGGAAGCACAAGGACCGGCATGAAAGTCCCAGTTCGAGGCCCTTGGCTCCCCACCTGCAGCGGAGTCGCTTCACAAGTGGTGAAGCAGGTCTGCAGGTGTCTGTCTTTTTCTGCCCATCTCTGTCTTCCCCTCCTCTCTCCATTTCTCTCTGTCCTAGCCAACAATGACGACATCAACAACAACAACTACAACAATAAAAAAAAAAAAAGGGCAACAAAAAGGAAATAAATATTTTTAAAAAAGATTTATTTTGGGGGTCAGGTGGTGGCGCAGCGGGTTAAGCGCACGTGGCGCAATGCACAGGGACCGCCGTAAGGATCCCGGTTCGAGCCCCCGGCTCCCCACCTGCAGGGGAGTCGCTTCACAGGCAGTGAAGCAGGTCTGCAGGTGTCTGTCTTTCTCCCCTCTCTCTCTGTCTTCCCCTCCTCTCTCCATTTCTCTCTGTTCTATCCAACAACAAAGCAACGTCAACAATGGCAATAATAACCGCAACGAGGCTGCAACAACTAGGGCAACAAAAAGGGGGAAAAATGCCTCCAGGAGCAGTGGATTCATGGTGCAAGCACCAAGCCCAGCAATAACCCTGGAGGGAAAAAAAAAAAAAAGATTTATTTTATGGGCTGGGTGGTAGAAGGCATATATTCCATGTGCAAAGACCTGGGTTCAAGCTCCTGGTCCCCACCTGCTATGGGGAGACTTCATGAGGAGTGAAGCAGGGCTGCAGGTGTCTGTCTCCCCCCCCCCAATTTTTCTCTGGCCTAGCAAATTAAAAAAATATATATTTTAAAGATTTTAAGGTGTTTTTTTTTTTAACTTATTAACACAACAGAGAGAGAAGCAGAGCTTCCCCAGAACCTGGGACCTCAAGCTTCAGAGTCCAGTGCTTTATCCACTGCACCTAAATGTTTCTACTGAGTGGACCTTTGATGGGTTATTAGAGTCGGACTCATTTCTCTAAGGCGGAATATTTTCTTTTTTTAAAAAAAATTGCTTTTTAATTAGCAACGTGTCTGTAGTAGACAGGTGTGTCTGTAAAGGGGCCACGAGATATTTTTCCTGGTGAAGCATACATGTTACCAGGTGTGGGGACATGAGTTTGAGCCCCTGGCCTCGGGGGAAAAAAAAAATATATATATATATATATACATATATATATAGGGTAGGACAGAGAAATTGAGAGGGGGGAGACAGAGAGGAAGAGAAAAAGATAGACACCTGCAGACCTGCTTCACTGCTTGTGAAGCACCCCTCCCTGCAAGTGGGCAGTTGGGAGCTCGAACCAGGATCCTTTTGTCAGTTTTTTTGCTTTGTGCTATGTGCACTTAACCCAGTGCACCACTGAATGATACTCCCCTGAAAAAATATATATATTGTTGTTGTTACACCAGTGTGTTAATATTGTCCAAGTCAGTAGATGTCACTTGTATTTCTCAAAAAAAGGTCTCAATATTTTTTTTAATTAAAAATATGGTGCATTGTACCAAAATAAAGGACTCTGTGGTGGGGAACGGACAGTGTTCAGGTCTTGGAATGTGATGGTGGGAAGCTGAGGAATGTTACACTTGTAGAAAGGACTAGTTTACTGTCGACTGTAAACCATTCATCCCCCCAATAAAGAAAAAAATGGGGAAAATGAAGTGGATGATTTACTGTTTTAATTTAACACACATGCTACAGCATGCACAGACCCAGGTTCAAGCTCCTGTTCCCACCTGCAGGGTAGAAGCTTCAGAAGCGGTGAAGCAGGTCTGCAGGTGTCTCACTTTCTCTCTACCTCTTTATCTCCCCACTCCTCTCTTGATTTCTCTCTGTACATCTTCAAATAAATAAATGAATTCTAATGAGAGAGAGAGACCAGAGTTCTGCTGAACATTAGCTGATGGTGACGCTCGGGGTTGAACCTGGGACCTCAGAGCCTCAGGCAGGAGAGTCTTTTTGCAAAACCATGTTGCTGTCTCCCCAGCACTCACAATCCATCTCTCTGTCTCTCGGGTTATTTTATTGATTCATAATGTTATGCCCAGAAGTTTGAGTCCCGATCTCACGCAAAGAAGACCAGAATCACATGCAGTAGCAAGCGCCTTTATTAGGAAGCTTAAGCTTGGGCCGCCGACACCCTTCCAAGCAAGGGGAAAGTCTGCGACCCCGATCATTTCTCATCCCACCTTTTTATAGTTATCACAGGGTGGGCACAGGTGGAAATATTTACGCAGAACAAGGAACAGTTGGTATCGGGTTAACGGCTGTTCTCAGTATTTGGAACGTTTTTCTAACCTTACACATAATGAGAGAGAAGACACATTGCAAGGGGACAGAAATAAGAACCGATTAAACATAGCATTTGGGGGGGGCAGGTGGTGGTGTACCTGGTTGAGTGCACACATTACAGTATCCAAGGATTCAGGTTCAAGCCCCCAGTCCCCTCAGGAGGAAATCTTCACGAGCGGTGGAGCGGGCTGTCAGGTATCTCTCTCTCTCTCTTTATTATTATTTTTAATTATTTATTTATTCATTTTCCCTTTTTGTTGCCCTTGTTTTATTATTGTAGTTATTATTGTTGTTATTATTGATGTCTTCATTGTTGGAAAGGACAAGAGAGAAATGGAGAGAGGAGGGGAAGACAGAGAGGGGGAGAGAAAGACAGACACCTGCAGACCTGCTTCACCGCCTGGGAAGCGACTCCCCTGCAGGTGGGGAGCCGGGGACTCGAACCGGGATCCTTACGCCGGGTCCCTGCACTTTACGCCACATGCGCTTAACCCGCTGCACTACCGCCTGACTCCCATCTCTCTCCGTCTTCTAAGTTTCTCTATGTATCCAATAATAAATAAATGGCATTTTTATTGTTTTAGTTTAATGAGAGATAGGGATAGAGTGGTCCAGGAGGTGGCACAGTGGCTAGCGCAAAGGACACTCAAACATTAGGTCCCGAGTTCATTCCGGGGTCGCACGTGGACCCGAGTGATGTCTGGTTCTTTCTCTCTCTCATCCTATCTTTCTCATTAATAAATAAAATCTTTGGGAAAGAGAGCGAGACAGAGAGACTACAGCCCTGCTCAGCTCTGGCTTCTGGTGGTGCTGGGGATTGAACCTGGGTCCTCAGAGCCTCAAGCAGGAGAGTCTCTTTGGAGACCCACTGCACTGTCTCCACACACCTACCTCCACCCAGAAGGAACATCCCTGAACACACAAAGCGACAGGACTCAGATGTCACCACCCAGACTCCTTCCATCCAGCTCAACACAGTAGTTGTGGAATAGGGGATGCCTTCCCCAATATCTTTAGAGGCAGATCCTACAGCAATTATCTGGGCTATTAAGAGCCTCCGGCGGCTGGTGTTGTCTGGTCTGGCCTGGGGGTGGGGAGGGCAGGGAACAGATGAGATCATTTGGATGAAACTTCTAGCGTTTGCCCTTCTTCCGTAGCCAGTCAACAGCGTCAGGTTGAGCCTGATGTCAGGTTTCGAGACCTCCTTTGAATCTGGAGAGGTGGCAGTCGTTGACTATGTGGGTCATAGTCTGTCTGGAGCCGCAGGGGCAGTTCGGGTCGTCTCTGGCTCCCCAGCGATGGAACATAGCGGCGCACCGGCCATGGCCTGTTCGATGGCGATTGAGGAGGGCCCCATCATAACGTGCTAGGTCAGAGCCGGGTTGACGCTTGCAGGGGTCTGTGATGAGGTGTTGGATGGAACTGAATTTCAGTAGTTAAAATGCTAAAAGGGGCGAGTTGAGCGGTTAGGCACACATGGTGCAAAGCACAGGGACCAGCATAAGAGTCCTGGTTCGAGCCCCCGGCTCCCCACCTGCAGGGGAGTCGCTTCCCAGGCGGTGAAGCAGGTCTGCAGGTATCTGTCTTTCTCTCCCCCTCTCTGTCTTCCCCTCCTCTCTCCATTTCTCTCTGTCCTATCCAACAACGACGACATCAATAACCACAACAATAATAACTACAACAACAATAAAAACAACAAGGGCAACAAAAAGGAAATAAATACCTAAATATTTTTTTAAATCTAAAATCTTGTTATTGAGAGCTATTCGAGTCTAAGTGTAATGAAATTCAGTCTGTTTCTGGTAACTGGTAAAGATCAGTTTTGAACATTCACTATTTTTTTTTTTAGCTCAATATATGGAAAGGAGTAGTAGTCAGTCTTAACACAGGCTTTAATTATTATTACTTTTTAATGAAGCTGCTAGCCAGTGGTGCAGCATTCCTACCAAGTGTCATAAAAGCAAAATATACTTACCAGCTTTCTTAAAATGTAGAAATGACATCCGTTACATTTTGGGGGGGAAGTTAAGTTGCTTTGCATTTGCTTACCTAAATCTTCTCCGTATGTTGTGGCAGAAACTTTTGAATATGGGGTCATGCTATTTGAATAGAAATGTGTATGTATCATATACATACATACATGAGTGTATATGTATATATGCATGCTGTGAAACTTGACAACACAACGTAATTTTTTTTTTAATTATAGAAACGGGTAGTCTTTGACACAGTGATTATCCTTTTGAGATTGAATCTATTATTAACTTGTGTAGGTTTTCCTTCTAGTAGTAAGGAATATTGAGACACTTGCACTTAAATGGTTATTAATATTTAAGACTAAAAACAGGCTGCATTTTCAAAAAACAATTTGGCAAACCTTGTTGGAAAAATACAGCCCCCCCCAAAAAAAAAAGCAGATCTCATGTACGTAAAGGTTTTTACAAAATGAGGTAAAATAGTATAGAATTTGAAGATTTAATAATCAGGGCAATTCAGAAAAAGTGACAACATGGTGTACCAATAAGGAAAGAATGATCTTCTGGTTTGCTTTTGCCACTTTCAAAATTTTAACTTCTCAGGTTACTAATCAAAATTATTGCGTAAGTTAGCCATAGAATCTTTAGGTTAAAACAACAGATGCGGGGGTTTGTGGAGTGTTTAATGACATGAGCATTTTTAATAGCATAGGTTTTTTGCTCTGCAGTTGAATGTTTCATATATATATTTGTTTCACAGTTAATCTTCCCACCCCGTATTTGCATATTCAAATCCAACGCCTGGATGATATTTTCTAGTAGCTTGACATATTTTTGTGATTTCAATACAGGTGTCTTTATTACTGTTATCTCTGTATTAGGGAAAAAGCAAAAACACCCTTTGTTAGAATTACTGCACATGTTCATGAGGAAAAAAAAAATTAAATAATAGCTTGACTATGGAGTGCTGGTAATCTCTAAACATTCCAAAAGGCTTTGAGCCAAACCTGAGAATCTGAATAGACATAGGAACATGGAATTGCCATTTAAAAACTTAAAAGATAATCTGGCGCTAGAGGCAGATCAGCCCAAAGCCATTTTAAATATAGAAACTGCATTACAACTACAGTTAAGTAAATTTGAATGTAACTTTTTAAAGCCTATTTGGAAAAACAAGTTGAGAGAAAGGTCTTTTTGTTCTCAGTTTTGATACTGACAGTTTCTTCCTTTACATCTCACTCGTCGTCTTTCCTAAGGCAATATAGTATATAACTTAGGCTACTTTTTGCTTCAGGTTTTTTAATGAAAAACTTATGCCATGGATTTTTCTTTTGAAAGACACCTGTTTATCACCGTGTTCACATGTAAATGTTCCCTTATGCTTTTGAAATAAATTTCCTTTTGTAATTAAAAAAAAAATCTAAAATAGGGAGTCGGGCAGTAGCGCAGCGGGTTAAGTGCACATGGCGCAAAGCACAAGGGCTGGTGTAAGGATCCCGGTTCAAGCCCCCGGCTCCCCATCTGCAGGAGGTCGCTTCACAAGCGGTGAAGCAGGGCTGCAGGTATCTTTCTATTCTCTGTCTTCCCATCCTCTCTCCATTTCTCTCTGTCCTATCCAACAACAACAACAGCTATGATAACAATAACAACTAGGGAGTCGGGCGTAGCAAAGTGGGTTAAGTGCACATGGCGCAAAGCACAAGGACCAGCGGAAGGATCCTGGTTCGAGCCCCCGGCTCCCCACCTGCAGGGGAGTCGCTTCCCAGGTGGTGAAGCAGGTCTGCAGGTGTCTGTCTTTCTCTCCCCCTCTCTGTCTTCCCCTCCTCTCTCCATTTCTCTCTGTCCTATCCAATAATAACGACATCAATAATAACTGCAACAATAAAAAACAACAAGGACAACAAAAGGGAATAAATATATAAATATTTTTTAAAAACCAATAACTACATCAAGCACAACAACAAGGGCAACAAAATGGGAAAAATAGCTTCCAAGAGCAGTGGATTCATAGTGCAGGCACCGAGCACCAGCAATAACCCTGAAGGGAAAAAAAAAATCTAAAATAAAAATGCTAAAAGGTGTGACCCAGGAGGTGGCTCAGTGGAAAAAGCCTTGGACTCTCAAGCATGAGGTCCTGAGTTCGAACCCCGGCAGGATGTGGGCCAAAATGATGTCTAGTCCTTCTTCTCTTCCTATCTTTCTCGTTATTCATAAAATATTTTTAAAAATGCCAAAGGGGTAGGCTGTTGGCTGGCAAGGGTTCACTGGATAGTCTACATGTGCAAGCACCTGGGTTCAAGACCCCAGCTGGGATGCCGTGCACATGGGGAAGCTTCATAACGGTGGTACCGTGGTGTAGTGTCTCTCTTGCTTGTCTCTTGGTCTCTCGCCTATCTGCCTTTCAACATCTATCTGAAATATATATATATATAACCAGAGTACTACTCAGCTCTGGCTTATGGTGATGCAGGGGATTGAACCTAGGACTTTTGGAGCCTCAGGCATGAGAATCTCTTTGCATAACCATTAAGCTATGTGCCCCCCCCAAAATCTATCTATATATTTTTAAAATTTTATTTTATGTATTTGATAGAGAGCCAGAAATTGAGAGGGAAGTGGGTGATAGAGAGGGCGAGAGACAGAGAGACACCTGCAGCCCTACTTCACCACTCATGAAGCTTTCCCCTTGCAGGTGGGGACCAGGGGCTCAAACCCAGATCCTTGCTCATTGTCACATGTGCGCTTAATCAGGTGTGCCACCACCCGGCCCCTCCATAATTTTTTTTCCCCATCTCGGGAACACTGGAATATGATGATGTGAAATTCTTTTTTAAATTTTATTTTGGTTATTTATTTACTTATTGGATATAGACAGCAATCGAGAGGGAAGGGGGAGGATAGAGAGGGAGAGAGACAGACACCTGCAGCCCTGCTTCACCACTCAGGAAGCTTTCCCCCTGCAGGTGGGGACCAGGGGCTTGAACCTGGATCCTTGTGCATTCTTTTTTTTTTTCTTCCAGGGTTATCGCTGGGGTTCAACGCCAGCACTAAGAGCTCCATTCTAACATGTGCGCTCAACCTGGTGCACCACCACCCGGCCCCCCCAGACATGTAATTCTGGTGCAACACTGGAGGTCTTGGTCTCTCTCTGTCTCTCTGTCCCTCTCTCTCTCTCTCTCAGACACACACACACACATACACGACAGTTTAGGAGAGGGTGCAGTGGCTAAAGTGGTGGACTTCCATTTTTTTAAAAAAAAATTTTATTATCTTTATTTGTCGGCTAGAGAGAGCCAGAAATCAAGAAGGCCGGGGAGACAGAGAAGGGGAGAGACAGAGAGAGACCAGCAGCCCTGCTTCACCACTTGTGAAATTTTTCCCCATGCAGGTGGGGGCCAGGGGCTTGAACCCGGGACCTTGTACAGTATAACATGTGCACTTAAGCAGCTGCGCTACCACCCGGCCTGAGGTCCCAAGTTCCATCCCCAGCATGTGACAGAAGGAGGCTCTGCTTCTCTCTTCATTAATAATAATTAAAAAAAAAAACTGAGGCTGGGTGGTGGCACACCTGGTTGAGCGTACATGTTATAGTGCACAAGGGCATGGGTTCGAGGCCCCAGTCCCCACCTGCAGTGGGGATGCTTTACAAGTGGTGAAGCAGTGTTGCAGGTGTCTCTCTGTCTCTCCCTCTATATCACCCCCTTCCCCCTCGATTTCTGGCTGTCTCTACCCAGTAAATAAAATAAAGATAAAAAAAATAATAAAAAACTGTGGTCCAGGAGGTGGTGCAGTGGTAAAGCTTTGGACTCTCAGGCATGAGGTCATGAGTTCGATCCCCAGCAGCACATGTGCCAGAGTGATGTCTGGTTCTTTCTCTCTCCTCCTATCTTTCTCATAAATAAATAAAATCTTAAAAATTTTTAAAATTAAATAAATCATAAAAAGCAGAGCCAGAGAGATACCACAATGGTTGACATAACAATCTACCTGCCTGAGGCTCAGAGGTCCCAGGTTCGATCCTCGGGGCACCATCAGAAGCCAGAGCTGAGCGGGGGTCTAGGGAAGAAGAAGCAAAAGACGGGAGTCAGGCTGTAGCGCAGTGGTTAAACACAGGTGGTGCAAAGCGCAAGGACCGGAGTAAGGATCCCGGTTTGAGCCCTGGCTCCCCACCTGCAAGGGGAGTCGCTTCACAGGCGGTGAAGCAGGTCTGCAGTTGTCTGTCTTTCTCTCCCCCCTCTGTCTTCCCCTCCTCTCTCCAATTCTCTCTGTCCTATCCAACAATGACAACAACAATAATAATAACCACAACAATAAAACAATAAGGGCAACAAAAGGGAATAAATAAATAAATATTTATAAAAAAAAAAAGAAGAAGAAGCAAAAGACAAAATCCCAGGGCCAGGCGATGGTGCACCTGGTTGAGGGCACACATGACTGTGTACAAGGACCCAGGTTCAAATCCCAGGTACTCACCTGCAGGGGGCAAGCTTCACAAGTGGTGAAACACAGCTGTGGTGTCTTTGTCTCTTCTCTCTGCATCTCCCCCTCCTCTCTCAATTTCTCTCTCTCTCCCCCCCCCCCACTCTGTCTCACCTCCAGGGTTATTGCTGGGGTTGGTGCAGGCAATACAAATCCACTGCTCCTTGTGGCCATTTTTTGAATAGGACAGAGAGAAATTAAGAGAGGAGGGGGAGATAGGGAGAGAGAAAGACAGACACCTGCAAGACCTCCTTCGATGTTTGTGAACCTTCCCTGCAACAAGTGGGGAGCTGGGGACTTAAGTCCACATCCTAGGGCGGGCCCTTGGCACTTAGTACTATGTGTGCTTAACCCGCAATGCCACTGCCCACCCACACCCAGTTTCTCTCTGTCTCTATCCAATAATAAATAACAATTTTTTAAAGAGACAGAAACAGACGCAGCTGAACACGCCTGTGCACATACGTGACAGTGCACAAGGTCCTGAGTTCAAGCCCCTGGTCCCCACCTATGGGGGGGGCAGTTTCACGAGAGGTGGAGCAGGGCTGCAGGTGTCTCTCTGTCTTTATCTCCTTTTCCCTCTGGATTTCTTTCTTTTGTTTGTTTGTTTATTTATTTTGCCTCCAGGGTTACTGCTGGGGCTTGGTGCCTGCACTACGAATCCACCACTCCTGGAGACCATTTTTTTCCCATTTTGTTGCCCTTGTTGTTGCGTTTGCTGTGGTTATTGTTGCCATTGATATTGTTGTTGGCTAGGACAGAGAGAAATGGAGAGAGGAGGGGAAGACAGAGAGGGGGGAGAGAAAGATAAAGACCCGCAGACCTGCTTTACCGCTTGTGAAGCGACTCCCCTGCAGGTGGGGTGATGGGGGCTCGAACCGGGATCCTTACGCCGGTCCTTATGCTTTACGCCTACCATCCGATCCACTTCCTCTGGATTTCTGAGGATCTTGATCCAATAAGTAAAGATTTAAAGCAAGAAAGGGTGGGAGAGATAGCATGGTTCTCAATGGTTCTGCAAAGAGAGACTCTCCGGCCTGAGGCTCCAAAGTCCCAGATTCAATCCCCCTGCACCACCATAAGGCAGAACTGAGCAGAGCTCTGATTAAAAAAAAAGGGGGGGGCGGATGGTGACACACCAGTTAAGCATATATAGTATCAAAGCTCAAGGAATGGTGCAAAGATCCAGGTTTGAGCTCCTGGCTCCCCACCTGCAGGGGGTGGTCGCTTCACAAGTGGTGAAGCAGGTCTGAAACTTCAGTTTATCTCTCTTTCCCTCTGTCTCCCTCTCTCAATTTCTCTCTTTCATAGCCTACAAAAATGAAAAAGAAGGGAAGGAAGAAAGAAAGAGAGAAAGAAAAAGAAAGAAAGGTCTCCAGGAGCAGTGAATTTGTAACTGAGCCCCAGCGATAACGCTAGAGGCAAAAAAAGAAAGAAAAAAAAAAGAGATCCCCTTTGGCATATAAGGTAGAGCCTGGAGGTCCTTTCTTCACTTCCTCCGTGGGAACAGAGTGCACCCTCTTTTCACAGCCTCCCCCCCTCCCCAGTTCACCAGGAAGCAGGTGTCTCACACTCCTCCCCCCTCCCCCCCTGCAGGCACCCCTGCCCTGAGAACAGAGGAAACCCACAGCCTGGGCATTTCCTGTGGATTCATTTGAGTGGGGAAGAATTCTTTTAAAAAAAAAAAAAATTATTTATTTATTTTCATTTTTGTTCCCCTTGTTTTGCTGTTGTTGTTGTCATAGTTTTTATTGTTGTTGTCATAGTTCTTACTGTTGTTGATGTCGTCGTTGTTGGATAGGACAGAAAGAAATGGAGAGAGGAGGGGAAGACAGAGAGAGAGAAAGACAGACACCTGCAGACCTACTTCACCGCCTGGGAAGCGACTCCCCTGCAGGTGGGGAGGGAGGGGGGCTCGAACCGGGGTCCTTACGCTTCACGCCACTTGCGCTTAACCCGCTGCGCTACCGCCCGACTCCCGTGGGGAAGGATTCTGCCCTGGGGTGGACTCAGCCTGTACCCCTACCTATCTTGGTACCCCAAGAAACCTATCCCCTGGCCTCGTAGGGTGGCCCCTGGCTCATCTCACGGCCCAGGCAGGCGTGGCCTCCTGGATTTTTCGCAATCTTCAAACCGCGGACAGCTGGGCTTCCGGTGATCTTCAGCTTTCTTGCTCGCTGCAAACAGGCCAAGATGGTGCCCCCAGGGCCACCGCCCCTGGCCTTCCTGGGACTGCTGCTGGTCTGGGGACTCCTGGTCCCAGGTGAGGCTGAGCTAGTTGGGAGGGGAGGAGGAGTATCTTCCCAACTTCCTTCAACTCAAATGAGACCCAGAATTCAGAAAGAGAAAGTGGCATGGCCTTAACTCAGCCTTCAGGGCTGCCTGGGATGGGGGAGTAACCCAATAAGACTTCCCCCATCTCCCCTTTTGTCTCTCCCTCCTTCCTTCTGTTCTTAGCCTCCTCCACTTGTTCTCATTCCTCCTTTCTGGGCATCCCCTTTATTTTTTTAACCAGAGCACTGTTCAGCTCTGGCTTATGGTGGTGTGGGAGCCTCAGGCGGGAGAGTCTGTTTGCATAACCAATATGCTATCTCCACTCCCTCACCCCTTCTTTTTCCTTTCCCCTCTTCTTTCTTTCTTTTTTTAAATATTTATTCATTTATTCTATTTTGTTGCCCTTTTTTGTTATTGTAGTTATTATTGTTGTCGTTATTGATGTTGTTGGATAGGACAGAGAGAAATGGAGAGAGGAGGGGAAGACAGAGAGGGGGAGAGAAAGACAGACACCTGCAGACCTGCTTCACCGCCTGGGAAGCGACTCCCCTGCAGGTGGGGAGCCGGGGGCTCGAACCGGGGTCCTTGCGCTTTGCGTCACGAGCGCTTAACCCGCTGCACTACCCACCCAACTCCTCCTTCTTCTTTCTTTCTTCTTGCCACCCAAGCCTCCAGATCCCCCGCCCCCCCAGCTGACTATCTTCACTCATGAAGTTTCTGCCCTGTTGCAAGCTCCTCCTGTGTGGTGCGGGGTGCGGGGTGCGGGGGGGGGGGGGGTTTCAAACCCAGGGCCTCATGCAAGGTGACACATACACTCTACTGGGTGAATCTCCTCCCAACCCCTACTCCATTCCTGCTCTTTGTTCTTTTTCTCTCTTCCTCTGTTTCTTCTTCTTTTTTTTTTTTTATATTTTTTATTTATTATGTATTCCCTTTTGTTGCCCTCATTATTTTATTGTTGTAGTTATGATTGATGTCATTGTTATTGGATAGGACAGAGAGAAATGGAGAGAGGAGGGGAAGACAGAGAGGAGGACAGAAAGACAGACACCTGCAGACCTGCTTCACCGCCCGTGAAGCGACTCCCCTGCAGGTGGGGAGCCGGGGGCTCGAACCGGGATCCTTAAGCCGGTCCTTGTGCTTTGCGCCACCTGCACTTAACCCGCTGCGCCACCACGGACTCCCCCTCTGTTTCTTCTTCCATCTTTCCCTTTTTCTTCTTTCCTTCCTTCCTTTCAGATTATTATTATTATTTTTTAATTGTATTATATTTGTTTATTTTCCCTTTTGTTGCCCTTGTTTTTATTGTTGCTATTGTTACTGATGTCATTATTGTTGGATAGGACAGAGAGAAATGGAGAGAGGAGGGGAAGACAGAGAGGGGGAGAGAAAGACAGACACCTGCAGACCTGCTTCACCGCCTGGGAAGCGACTCCCCTGCAGGTGGGGAGCCGGGGGCTCCAACCGGGATCCTTCCGCCGGTCCCTGCGCTTTGTGCCACGAGCACTTAACCTGCTGCGTTACCGCCCGACTCCCGCTTTCAGATTATTTTTACCCAGAGTCCTGCTTAGCTCTGGCTGATGGTGGTGCTGGGGGTTGAACCCGAGGCCTTAGAGCCTTGGGCAGGAGAGTCGTTTTTAAAGTTTTTAAAAAATACTTATTTATTTATTTTCCCTTTTATTGCCCTTGTTTATATTTGTGGTTATTATTGTTGTTGTTATTGATATCATCATTGTTGGATAGGACAGAGAGAAATGGAGAGAGGAGGGGAAGACAGAGATGGGGAGAGAAAGATAGACACCTGCAGACCTGCTTCACACTTGTGAAGCGACCCCCCTGCAGGTGGGGAGCCGGAGGCTTGAACTGGGATCCTTAGTTGGCCCTTGAGCTTGACTCCACCTATGCTTAACCCGCTGTGCTACTGCCGACTCCCAAAGGCATGAGTCTTTTTTTTTTTTTTTTAAGAATTTATTTATTTATTCATGAGAAAGATAGAAGGAGAGAAAGAAGCAGACATCACTCTGGCACATGTGCTGCCAGAAATTGAACTCAGGACCTCATGGTTGAGAATCTAATGCTTTAGCCACTGTGCTACCTCCCAGACCACAGGCATGAGAGTCTTTTACAGAACCATTATGTTGTCTTCCTCGTCCTGGATTATTTTATTTTATTTTTGCATCCAGGGTTGTTGCTGGGGCTCGGTGCCTGCACTATGAATCCACTGCTCCTGGAGGCCATTTTTTCCCATTTTGTTGCCCTTGTTGTTGTTGTTGGATAGGACAGAGAGAAATAGATAGAGGAGGGTAAGGCAGAGAGGGAGAAAGACACCTGCAGACCTGCTTCACTGCTTGTGAATCGACCCCCCTGCAGGTGGGGAGCCAGGGGCTCGAACCGGGATCCTTATGCTGGTCCTTGTGCTTCATGCCATGTGCACTTAACCCACTGCACTACCACCTGGCCCCCATCTTATTTTATTTATTTTAATTAATTAATTTATTTATTGGATAGAGACAGAAATTGAGGGGAGGGGGAGATAGAGATGGAGAGAGACAGAGAGACACCTGCAGCCCTGCTCCACTACTTGTGAAGCTTTTCCCCTGCAGGTGGGGACCAGGGGCTTGAACCCGGGTCCTTGTGCACTGTAGTGTGTGTTTGCTTAATGACATGCACCACCACCTGGCCCCCCCTTATTTTATTTTTTTATGATTTTTAAAATATTTATTCCCTTTGTTGCCCTTGTTGTTTTATTGTTGTAGTTATTGATGTTGTTGTTGGATAGGACAGAGAGAAATGGAGAGAGGAGGGAAAGACAGAGAGGGGAAGAGAAAGACAGACACCTGCAGACCTGCTTCACCGCCCGTGAAGCGACTTCCTTGAAGGTGGGGAGCCAGGGGCTCCAACCGGGATCCTTAAGCTGGGCCTTGTGCTTTGCATCACCTGCGATTAACCCGCTGCGCTACTACCTGACTCCCCCATTATTTTATTTTAAAAACATTTATTTATACTGGAGAGAGGAGAGAAGCAGAGCTCCCCCCTGGCACATGTGATGCTGGGGGTCAAACTCAGGACCTCAGGCTTGAGTTGAGAGTTCTGCGTTTTATCCACTGTGACATCTCTTGGGAAACTAGATTATTTTGTTTTATTTATTTTGCCTCCAGGGTTATCGCTGAGGCGAATCCACTGCTCCTGGAGGCTGTTTTTCCCATTTTGTTGCCCTTGTTATAATTCTTACTGTTGTCATAGCTGTTGTTGTTGTTGGATAGGACAGAGAGAATTGGAGAGAGGAGGGGAAGACAGAGAGGGGGAGAGAAAGATAGAAACCTGCATACCTGCTTCACCACCTGGGAAGCGACTCCCCTGCAGGTGGGGAGCCAGGGGCTCAAACCGGGATCCTTATGCTGGTCCTTGCACTTAACCCGCTGCGCTACCAGCCCAGCCCCCTAGATTATCTTATTTATTTTGCCTCCAGGGTTCTCTAGGGGGGTGAATGCCTGCCTGTATGGCTTCACTATTCCAGGCAGTATCTTGCTTTTCATATTATTATTATTATTATTATTATTATTATTATTATTATTATTTTGCCTCCAGGGTTATCACTGGGGCTGGTAGCCACCGCCCCTGGAAGCCATTTTTTTCTCATTTTATTGGACATGACAGAGAGAAATTGAGAGGGATGGGGGAGTTATAAAGATAGACACCTGCAGACCTGCTTCACTACTCCTGAAACCCCCCCTTCCCCCTTCCCCAGGCAGGTAGGGAGCTGGGAGCTGGAACCCTGATCCTTTTCCGGTGGTGGAAGTGTGCTCAGCCAAGTTCCCCACTGCCTCGCCCCTCCTCCTTTCTCCCCCTCCTCTGCTCTCCTTCCTGTCCCACTATATTTCCTTTCATCCAGCGCATCCCTACTTTCCCTCCTACCTGCCCTTATATGCCTCCTCCTCCAGGAAGCCTTCCTGGAGTCCAAGGCTTCAAAAGGAACCTGCCCCAGTCCCCTTTCCCATCTCTTCCAGATTCCTTGCCCCCCTTTCCCTAACCTGAAGAGAAACCCCAGAGAGATAAGATTCCAAGGCATCTCAGCACACTGCGGGGGGGAGGGGGGAAGAGAGAGGGGTGAGGGGGTTCCAGGATGCACCCCAGTTTGAGCACCTCTCTCTTCCCATTCCCTAAGGCGCCCCTGGACAGAAGTTCCCAGTGCGAGTGGAACCCCCTGAGTTGGTGGTGCCCGCCGGCGGGTCCCTGGTGGTGAACTGCTCCAGCGAGTGTCCCGAACCCGTGAACTTCTCCCTGGAGACGCCCTTCAGCAAGGACACACTGGGCAAGGGCCGGGGCTGGGCAACCTTCCGGCTCAGCAATGTGACAAGTGACCACAAACTCCTATGTTCCTCTTACTGTCTCGGCTCCCAGGAAGCGGGTGCGGCCAATGTCACCGTCTTCGGTAAGTGGACGGGGCGGCCGCCAGGGGGCGCCCGAGGGACGTGGCAGCGAGAGACCAAGAGACACAGAAACGGGGGGGGCAGTCAACCCGCTTCTCCGGATCCCCAAAACATTGGTTTTAAAATATTTTACTAACGGGGGGTTGGGGGATCGTGAGGTAGCGCAGGGGGTTCAACGCACATGGCGCAAAGCGCATAGGGCCGGTGTAAGGATCCTGGTTCAAGCCCCCGGCTCCCCACCTGCAGGGGAGTCGCTTCACAGGCGGTGAAGCAGGTCTGCAGGTGTCTGTCTTTCTCTCCCCCTCTCTGTCTTCTAGCGGCTAAGGCACTAGAGTCTCAAGCATGAGGTCCTGAGTTCGATCCCTGGCAGCACATGGACCAGAGTGATGTCTGGTTCATTCTCTCCTCCTGTCTTTCTCATTAATTAATAAATAAAATCTTAAAAAAATAAGTTAAATATTCTTCTTCTTTTTTGGGGGGGAGGTTGTTTATATGGATATGTACTTCTTGCTGAACTGAGGCAAATGCTAAGTGTTTGTTGCTGAATCAGTGTTGTTAGTATTTGATGAAGAAGTACTCTGGATTACTTTTTCCTTTTTTTTTATTTATTACTTATTCCCTTTTGTTGCCGTTGCCCTTGTTGTTTTATTGTTGTAGCTATTATTGTTGTCGTTGTTGTTGGATAGGACAGAGAGAAATGGAGAGAGGAGGGGAAGACAGAGAGGGGGAGAGAAAGATAGACACCTGCAGACCTGTTTCACCGCCTGTGAAGAGACTCCCCTGCAGGTGGGGAGCCAGGGCTCAAACCAGAATCCTCATGCCGGTCCTTGTGCTTTGCGCTACCTGCGCTTAACCTGCTGTGCTACAGCCCGATTCCCGGGAATAGATTTTTAAAAATATATATATTTATTTACTTTTCCTTTTGTTGCCCTTTTTTTTTTTGTTGTTGTTGTTGTTCTTCTTGTATTTATTATTGTTGTTGTTACTGATGTCGTAGTTGTTGGATAGGACAGAGAAAAATGCACTACTGCCCAACTCCGGGAATGGAGATTTGAACCCAGGTCCTTGTGCATAGTAACATGTGTGCTTAACCAAGTGTACCATTGCCTGCCTCCCCCCCCCCAGTTAGTTTTTATATTCAATTCATTTGGGGGGGGAACTGGGGAAATAGCATAGTGGGCTCAGAAATGTTTTTTTTTGTGTTTTTTTTTTGCGGGGGTGTTTGGGGTGGAAGAAGTTAACTTACCTGCGCAGGATGCAGGCACCACCCAACATTTAACCCGTCTTGGCACCACAAGGAAAGAGAGAAGCAGGGCTTCCTTCCATGCCAGGAATCAAACTCAGGACCTCATGCTTGAGAATCCAAGGCTTGATCCACTGTGCCCCCTCAGGGTCATATGAGACCTACATTCTGACCCAGGATATGTCGCTTTCTGGCTATGCCTGCCTGGGGGTGGCGAAACATTTCTCTTCTCCCTACCCCTTTTTGTGGCCTCAGTTTCTCTCAACTGTCAAACAGAGCCTGAGAGGCAGACGGAGGTGTTTTCCCAGGGAGGTGGTATGATCTGTAAGAATATGGAAATCAAAGAAACAAACGGGGGGAATTTGCGGATGGCCATTAATTCAAGTTCATAAACAATGACCTTCCTTCCTTCCTTCCTTCCTTCCTTCCTTCTGCCTCACAGCCAAGTCCTTGGGAGCTGGGTGGTTTGATATGACTTCCTATGTGCCTGGCGAGGTGTCAGAGGAAACCAGAAATCCTTAATGTCCTTCACCAAGAGAACAAACACTTAAAGCCCAACAAGACTTGGGAATTTTCAGGGTTTATTACTCCTGTCCTGTTCTCTGTGTCTCGGGGGCAGGGAGCCTCACTGATGATGATGCACTGATGCCTTCTCTCTTTCTCTCTCTCTCTCTCTCCTGTCCCCAACCCCAACTCCAGCCTTCCCTGACCGGGTGGACCTGGCCCCCCTGCCCCCCTGGCTCCCAGTGGGTGACAATTTCACCCTGAGCTGCCGGGTGACTGGTGGGACGCCCCGAGCCAACCTGGTGGTGGTGTTGCTTCGAGGGAAGGAAGAGCTTCACCGGCAACAGCTGGCTGAGGAGGGGGTCACTGTCGTGGTGGAGGCATCGAGGAAGGACCATGGGGTCAACTTCTCCTGCCTCACAGAATTGGACTTGAGGCCTCATGGACTGGGAGTGTTCCAGAACCTCTCGGCCCCCCAGCAGCTCCGAACCTTCGGTAAGGAAAGACAGAGGGGGTGGGGAGAGGAGGAGGAGAGGGGTTGTGCGGAGACAGATTGGTGGGGTGGGGGGCGACACTGGTGGAGCCAACGGGCCTAGGCGGGAACGTCCCGCTCACGTCCAACCTTCTCCCCAGTCTTACCCTCGACGCCCCCTGAACTCTTTGTACCCCGATTGTTGGAGGTGGGCACGTTGGACTTGGTGGGGTGCATCCTGGACGGGCTGTTCCCAGCGTCCGAAGCCGAGCTGCAACTGGCACTGGGAGGCCAGTGGCTCAGTCCTGCCGTCTGGAAGCACGGGGACCATCTCCGGGCCAGCGCCGAGGTCACTGCCCTCGACGGGCAGGAGGGCACCCTGGAAGTGCTTTGCAGAGTGACCTTGGCAGGAAGGAACCTGGAGACCCGGGTGAACACCACCATTTATAGTAAGATGGGGCGTGGTTACGTTTGGGGGCGGGGCTTGGCGCACCCAGAATCGCTACTTGATTGGCTGGGGGCGTGGTTTGTATTGCTTATGGGGCGTGGCCAGATCACCCGCAGCTGGAAGGGGCTGGGAGAGGCCCGGAGGAGAATTTCAAAGCGAGCGCTCTCATTGGGCGAGGGGCACGTGAGAGCTGTGATCTGATTGGCTGAAAGGCGTGGCTTGTGGCCTGGAGGGGGTGTGGCCAGTGTGTGCATTGAGGCTCACGCCTTTCAAAGCGAGCGCTCTCATTGGGTGAGGAACTCCTAGGGGGCGTGGCCTAAGCATCTAAAGTGCCTGCAAGGGGCGGGGCTTGTTCCACGGGAGGCTCGGGCGGGAAATGCGAAGGAACCAACCTCGCACCCACTTTCCAGGCTTCTGGGGGCCCAATCTGACTCTGAGCGAGCTCAGCGCTCTTGAGGGGACCACGATCAACGTGACGTGTGCCGCAGGCCCCCAAGTCCAGGTCTTCCTGGACGGAGTTCCCGCCGCTGCCCCCGGGCAGCCCGCCTGGCTTCAGATCCACACCACCGAGGAGGACGATGGGCGCCTTATCCTCTGCAACGCCACGCTCGACGTGGGGGGGGAGCTCCTGCACCGGAACCGGAGCGTCCAGCTGAGAGTCCTGTGTGAGTGGCTCCCCCCCCCACTTTGCCCCCCTCCACACCCACGTCACTCCCGCCCCCACCTTGTGCCACAGATGTCTCTGATCCTTTAGTTGGACTATTTCACAGACGGCCCCACCATTGACCCGGCCCAATGTCCCCCGCGTGTGACTTGGAAGGACAAGACGACCAACGTGCTGCATTGCCAGGCGCGGGGCAACCCGGACCCCAAACTCGGGTGTTTTCAAGAAGTCTCCGGCCGCGAGGTGCCCATCGGTGCCCCCTTCTTTGTCAACATGAGCTATAACGGGACCTACTTCTGCCGGGCCACCAACCTCCTGGGCACTTATAACTTGAAGGTGGTGATGGACGTGCAGGGTGAGAGCTGGGGGATGTGCAGGGTGGGGCAGTGGGCGTGGCTCTAGAAAGCCATGGGGCGGGGCCACGGGTTAACCCCTCCCTCCTCTCACTTTGCAGATCGGAACCTGAGCAGTGTTACCACAGTCCTGGTAATCTTTGTGCTCCTGGGTCTACTCGTTCTCACCGCGTCTTCTCTGTACGTCTTCTGCTTCCACAGACATACAGACAGCTATCAAGTCATGCCTCTCATGTCCAGGGAGCCCAAGGAAGCGGCAAGAGATGTGGCTTCTTGAGGCCTTGGAGGCTGCAGGTTCAGTCCCTGGCACCACCTTCAGCCAGAGCTGAGCAAGCTTCCAGTTCCATCTTCATCTCTCTCTCTCATTAATAATAAATAATTAAATAAGAAGATGGGGGGGATGACGGGGGAATTAGCATAATGGTTATGCACAGAGACTTTCCTGCCTGAGGCTCCAAAGTCCCAAATTCAGTCTCCCACACCACCTACGTCAGAGCTATGCACCTCTTTAAAAAAAAAAAAAAAAAAGAGGAGGAGGAGGGATGCTGGTTGTATCTTCAAGTTTCACAGATGCACACCAATAAACCATATATATATAAGGACCAGCATAAGGATCCCGGTTCGAGCCCCCGACTCCCCACCTGCAGGGGAGTCGCTTCACAGATGGTGAAGCAGGTCTGCAGGTGTGTATCTTTCTCTCCCCCTCTCTGTCTTCCCCTCTCGATTTCTCTCTGTCCTATCCAACAACAAAATCTTTTAAAATCTTTAAAAAACATATATGTACTTTTTTTATATATTGAGAGAAAGACACAGAGAGGTACCAGAGTTCTAACTCGTCTCTTGACGCTGGTAAATAGGAGGGATTAAACCTGGGGCTTTTTTTTTTTTTTAAGTATTTATTTTTTTAGAGTGATGCAGAGAGAGAAAGACACAGAGAGAAATACCAGAGCACTGCACAGCTCTGGCTTATTGTGGTGTGGGGGATTGAACCTGGGACTTTGAAACCCTAGGCAGGAAAGTCTGTTTGCATAACCATTATGCTATCTACCCCCGCCCAAACCTGGGGCTTTTGAAAGTCTTTTTTGGGACTGGTTGAATGCACATGTGACAATGTAGAAGGACCCAGGTTCAAGCCCCCAGTCCTCAGATGCAGGGGGAAGCATTCTAAGTGGTGAAATAGTGCTACAGACATTTTTATCTCTATTAAATAACTGAAGATGATTTTTTTTTTTTAAAAGAGAGAAAGTATTTTGCATAACTATTATGTTACCCACCCCGCCTATCCAGTAAAATTTTCACAATCCAGTGTTTGGTGGCCCAAGAAACAGAGCTAATGGTAGAGCTCTGGGCTTGCAAACACAAGGTCCTGAGTTCGATCCCCTGCAGTTCCTATGCCAGAGAAGTGTTCTTCCCTCTCTTGTGACAGGGCTGGCAAGATCGCTTCCTAGGGGCTTGCCTGCCTTGCCATTAGCTTTCAACCCTGGGGGACACAGCACATGGAGGTATTCTGACACTGGAAAAACTTAATGACCTTAGCCATTGTGTCTCTCCTTTGTCTCTGTTTTTATTTGGGGGGGTATAGAGACAGAACAATTGGGAGGGGATGGGGATATAGAGAGATAATTGTAGCCCTGTTTTCACCACTCACGAAACCTTCCCCCCCTGCAGGGGGTGACCAGGAGCTTGGCCCTGCATCCTTGTGCATTGTAATATATGTGCTTAACCAGGCCTCCAGGTTTTATCACTGGGGCTTGGTGCCTGCACTAGGAACCCATTGCTGCTGGCGGCCTTCCCCCCCCTTTTTTCTTTTCCCCACTTTATTGCCTAGGACAGAAAGTGAAAAAGGACTGGAAGATAGAGGGAGGGAGAGATAGACACCTGCAGACCTGCTTCACCACTTGTGAAGTGACACTCCTGCAGGTGGGAGGGAAACAGGGGGACTCAAAGTGGGATCTTGGCATGAGTCTTTGCGCTTATATACTATGTGCGCTTAACCAGATATACCACTACCCAGCCACCCCCGTTTTGTCTCGGTCTAAAAGCAGAGACCACCACGTTACCAGAGCTTCTTCAGCGCAGGGGCTCGAACCTGGCTTGCACATATGGTAAAGCAGTGCACTGGTCCCAGTGACTTGTTTTGCTGGCTCTGTCTGCCTTTCTGTCTGCACCTGCACAATTCCACCACTCTGGAGGGAGTTTTTTTTTTTTTTAATTATGAGAGAGAGAGAGAGAGACGCCACAGCACCACTCCATCATTCTTGAAGCTTTCTCTGGTGCTGGACAAAACCTCAGAGCCTCAGGCGTTAAGTCTTTTGCAGAGCTGAAACCATTAAGCTATCTCTCTCACCCTCCTGCTCCCCCCCCCAAAGTGTGCCCTCCTACCAGGTGAAATATTCCCTGGCCCCTCTCTCTCTCTTTTTTTTTTTCCTTTAACCAGAGCACTACTCAGCTCTGGCTTATGGTGGTGCGGGGGGAGGGGGGGCGGGATTGAACCCCTGGACCTAAGAGCCTGAGGCATCAGTCTCTTTGCATAACCATTATGCTATTTACCCGCGCCCCCCCACCCCTCTTTGTCGGCAAAAGCCGACGGGCGCGGTGAGAACCCCGCGATGACAACAACAACAACAACAACCAAAATTACAGCAAAACATACGAGAAAAAACCCCCCAAATCCAGCGTCTGCGCTTTTATTCCACCTGCCGCCCTAGCAACCCAGGCCGCCACCTGCGAGGCGCTGGGGCCTTTGAGTGACAGCTCGGCGGGCGGAGGGGGTGGGGCCTGCCGCCGCTCGACCGCCGAGAGGCGGAAGGAGCCAATGGGCGCCGGGGGAGCCGCCGAGGGGGCGTGGCCTCCCCGCGGGCCAATCAGGCGCCGCGCCCGCCTTGCCGCTCTATGCCGCTCCGCCCCAGCTCGCCGGTCCCAGAAGGCGCCGGGCTTCCCAAGATGGCGGCCGACGTGTCCGTTACTCCCGGGCCCCCGCTGAGCCCGGAGCCTGAGGCCGAGGTGGAGGCCGAGGTGGAGGCCGACGAGGCCGCCGCCGCCCCCGCCGCCCCCGCCACGCCCGCCGACAGCCGGGCCTCAGACGAGGAGCTGCCCCAGCTCGAGCCCGACGAGATCCAGAGGCGCCTGGAACACACCGAGCGCCAGTTCCGTAACCGCCGCAAGATCCTGATCCGGGGCCTCCCGGGGGACGTGACCAACCAGGTATGGGGGGCGGGGGGGCGGGGAGGGCGGCCTGGCGGGAAGCGGCGTCGTGCGCCTGCGCGGGGAGGGGGGGCGACGCCACGCCGGCGGCGCGCGCGCGCGCGCACTCGTTGGGGGGGGCGCGCGGGGTCCACGCGGGTGCGGGCGGGGGGGGGGGGAGAGGGCGATGGAGGACCGGAAGGAGCCCGTTGCCAGGGGCGACCGCGCGCTTGGACGGGACCGGGCTTGCACGGGAGGAGGGGGGGGCGGGGAATCCGGGCTGGGGGGGAGGGGGGCGGCGGGCATCTGGGACCCTGAATGGGGGTGGGGGGCACGTTGGGGGGGTTGCGAAGGGGATTCGGCTGGGGATCCTGGAGACCCGGAGAATCAGGGTGCCCCCCACCCCACCCCCGGCGGGCTCCCGCCATTCCCGCTCCTCCTCCGCCCCGGTGTGTCCTGGAAAGTGTGTGTGCGTGTGTGTTGCGGGTCTGAAGCCCATTCAGGTCCGGCTTCTGGAAGCCCTGCCTGTCCCGGAGCCTTGTCACCACCACTCCCCCCCTCCCCCATGCACACACGTCCCCCAAATCCCCGGATTAACGAAGGAGAACCGGGCCTTGCGGCCTCAGAGCAAAAAGGGGCGTGTGTGGGGGAGGGAGGGGGGCGGGGTGCCCTGCCCTTGGGGCCCATGCCCGGGCTGGGGTTCCCGGTGTTCTTTGGACCCAAAGTGAGAGGGGGGGGGGGAGGAGGAAGAAAAAGAAAAGGGGGGGAAGGTAGAGAATGAGATTTGCATCCGCCCGGTTTGGGGTGCTTGCTTTCACTCTGCTCCAGGCCACTCGGGGCACGGGGGGGGGGGGCGTGGGGGGGCACCTCTGGAATCACGGACAGATGGGGGCACCCTGGAATCACGGACAGATGGGGGGCACCCCTTGAATCACAGACAGATGGGGGGCACCCCTGGAATCACGGACAGATGGGGGGATAGGGGGCACCTCTGGAATCACGGACAGATGGGGGCATAGGGGGGCACCTCTGGAATCACGGACAGATGGGGGGCACCCTGGAATCACGGACAGATAGGGGGCACCCCTGGAATCACGGACAGATGGGGGGCACCCCTGGAATCACAGACAGATGGGGGGCACCCTGGAATCACGGACAGATGGGGGGCACCCTTGGAATCACAGACAGATGGGGGGCACCCCTGGAATCACGGACAGATGGGGACATGGGGGGCACCTCTGGAATCACGGACAGATGGGGGGCACCCTGGAATCACGGACAGATGGGGGTACCCTGGAATCACGGACAGATGGGGGGCACCCCTTGAATCACAGACAGATGGGGGGCACCCCTGGAATCACGGACAGATGGGGGGATAGGGGGGCACCTCTGGAATCACGGACAGATGGGGGCATGGGGGGCACCTCTGGAATCACGGACAGATGGGGGCATAGGGGGGCACCTCTGGAATCACGGACAGATGGGGGGTACCCCTGGAATCACAGACAGATGGGGGGCACCCCTGGAATCACGGACAGATGGGGGGCACCCTAGAATCACGGACAGATGGGGGGATGGGGGCACCTCTGGAATCACGGACAGATGGGGGGTACCCCTGGAATCACAGACAGATGGGGGGCACCCTGGAATCACGGACAGATGGGGGTTCTAGAGAGCTTGTCCCTTGCATGGTGATGGTGCTATGAGCTGGGCACAGCCCGTTTCTGGGGTGCACAGAGGGTTGGGGGACCCCCCCAGCTCCTAGCCCCTCAGAGCTGGCCCTGCGGGGGTGGGGGTGGCTGGGAAAGGCTTCCCCTCCCAACCCCCTTCCCTTGTTCTGTCGTGGAGGGGGGCCTGGGATTGACTGGGGGGGGCTCTGCGAATACCCCCCACACACACAGGTGGTCGAAAGGGGAGGGGGCTCATTCAGTGGGACACACGGGACACCCGGGTTCAGGGCCTCCCCCCAACTGCGGGGAGGGGGTGCTTCACACACAGGTGTCTCTCTCCTTCCCTCTGTCTCTCGAGTCTGTTGAAAAACACAGGAATCAGAGGGGGGCTGGCTGTCCCCCTTTACAGCCCCCACCCGGGCCGGCCCTCCCCAACTTGTGTCCGTCTCCCCCCTCCAGGAAGTTCACGACCTGCTGAGCGACTATGAACTCAAGTACTGCTTTGTGGACAAGCACAAAGGGACAGGTGGGTGGCGTCCTGAGGGGAGGCCAAGGGGTGACCAGCTGTGAGGCTGCGAGGGGCCCGGCGCCCCTGTGTCTTCAAGCCCCGTAGATTGACGGACACCCCACTTTGCATCTCAGCTTCCTCCCCCCCCAAAAAAAAAAAAAAAAAGCACGGATCCAGGACGAGCCCCTGCCCGCCCCAGTGTTGGCTAAACCGGCTGTGGAGACTTGAACTTACCCAGAACCTTCTGGAACCTGAGGCTCTTGAGGTCCCAGGTTCAATCCCCAGCACCACCAGAAGCCAGAGCTGAGCAGGGCTGGGGGAGGGGGTAAAGAAATCCATTAACGGGGAGTCTGGGTGGTAGCGCAATGGGTTACAGGCACAGAGCAAGAGCTGCAAGGTCTGGCAGAAGGATCCCGGTTCGAGCCCCCGGCTCCCCACCTGCAGGGGAGTCGCTTCCCAGGCAGTGAAGCAGGTCTGCAGGTGTCTGTCTTTCTCTCCCCCTCTCTGTCTTCCCCTCCTCTCTCCATGTCTCTCTGTCCTATCCAACAACAACAACATCAGCAACAACAACAACAATAAAATAAACAAGGACAACAAAAGGGAAAACAAACAAATCATTTGATAGGACAGAGAGAAATTGACAGGAGTGGAAGACGGAGAAAGATAGACACTTGCAGACCTGCTTGACGCTTCTAAAGTAAGCCCCCCCCCCCCCCCGCCGCGCGCAGGTGGGGGGGCCAGGGACTTGAACCGGGTCCTTGGGCTCCCTGCTATATGCACTTATCCCAGTGTGCCGCCACCCAGCCTCCCACAATACTTCTTTGAGGTCAGCTGTCTTGCCAACCCCAGTAACTACATAATTTTACCAGAACCCAACTCAGCTCTGGCTTCTGGTGGTGCTGGAGATTGAACCTGGGACCTTGGAGTTTCAGGCAGGAGAGTCATTTGCACAACTTCTAAGCTGTCCTCCCCAGCCCTTGATTCTTTCACTTCTTAATAAAGGGAAAAGAGAGATACTAACCACAGTGCTTCACCACTCCTGAACCTCCTGCCCTCCCAGTGCAGGAGAGGCCTAGGGGGATTGAACCTGGGCACTTGAGCCCTGTAATACGTGCACACTCAATCAGGTGCACCACCTCCTGGCCCCTTTTTTATTTCTATCATGTTTAGGGGAGAGGAGGAGAAAGCAAATAATGACAGGAGACCAACCAGAGCCCTGTTCAGTTCTGGCTTGGGGATGTGACCTCAGAGCCTCAAGCAGGATTGTCTGTTTGCAGAACCATTATGTTGTCTTTCCTCAGGACACCAGAGAGAGAGAGAGAGAGAAAGAGAGAAATTGAAAAACCTAGGTAGTAACACACCTGGCTGATTGCCTAAGTTACTATGTGCAAGGACCCAGGTTCGAGCCCCGGGTCCCCATTGGGGGGGCGGGCTTCATGAGCATTGAAGTAGGAATGTAGGTGCCTGTTGGTCTCTTATTTATTTACTTTTGATTTTTTTTTTTTTGACAGAAATTGAGAGAGGAGGGGGAGAGACAGACAGACACCTGCAGACCTGCTTCACTGCGCGTGAAGTGACTCCTCCCCTGCAGGTGGGGAGCCAGGGGCTCAAACCGGGGTCCTTACGCCGCCGGTCCTTGCGCTTAGCGCCATGTGCACTTAACCCGCTGTGCTACCGCCCGACTCCCCCTTTTTTTTTTTAGTATTTAATTTGTTTTTGAGAGAGGTGCAGATAGAGAGAAACACAGAAACACCAGGGCACTGCTCAGCTCTGACTTAGGATAGTGCAGGGGGATTGAACCTGGGACTTTGGAGCCTCAGGCACTAGAGTCTCTTTGCATAACCGGTCTGCTCTCTGCCCCCCGTCCATTCTGTCTCTCTCTCTTGATCTCCCCCCTGCTTTGACTTCTGGTTGTGCTTATCCAATAAATACATAGAGATGATGTGAATTAAAAACGAAAACAGGGACAGTAATAGAGATCTGGAAGCCAGTGACCCCGAGCTTAACCTCTCCTCCTTGGATGGGACTTGGGGGTGGGGTCAGGGGCCTGGGGTGGGGGTAGCAGGAGGATGGAAGGGGACAGGCTCCGGCTGGCCCTGACCCTGCCTCTCCTGCTCTTTTTCCTCTTCCTCTCTTCTCTCCCTCCGTTCCTCGACTCCCTCTTTATTCCTTTCTCTCCCACTACCTCCCTTTCTCTGGTAACAACATCGCTCTCACTCTCCTACCCTTTCTCGCTTCCCTCTTCTGCCTTTCCCTCTCCCCTCCTCTCTCCCTCTCCCTCCCCCTTTTCCCTCCTTCTGTCTTCTTCCTCTCCTTCTCTCCCTTTTCCCCCTCTTCTCTCCCTCTCTCCTCTCCCTCTCGTTCACCCCTCTCCCTCCCCCCCCGCTCTCTCCCCCTCTCCGTCTCCCTTTTCCCCTGTCTTCTCCTCTGTTCCTCTTTCTCCCCCTCTTCTCTCCATCTTTCTCCCTCTCCCCCTTTTCCCTTTTGTCTTCTCTCTTACTCTCAACCTTTCTCTTTCCCTTTTCCCCTATCTTCTCACTTCTTTTCCCCTCTTTTCCCAACTCCCTCCCTCTCTCTTTACGTCTGTCTTCTCTCTTCTCTTTACCTCTTTCTTCCTGTGTCTCTCTGTGTGTGTGTGTGTGTGTCCTTTTTTCTGTCTTCTCTCCTCCTCTCTCCCCCCTCTGTCTCTCTCCCCGCAGCCTTCGTCACCCTGCTGAACGGGGAGCAGGCCGAGGCGGCCATCGCCGCCTTCCACCAGAGCCAGCTGCGGGAGCGGGAGCTGTCGGTGCAGCTGCAGCCGACCGACGCGCTGCTGTGCGTGGCCAACCTGCCGCCCAGCCTGAGCCAGCAGCAGTTTGAGGAGCTGGTGCGGCCCTTCGGCTCCCTGGAGCGCTGCTTCCTGGTGTACAGCGGCCGCAGCGGCCACTCCAAGGGCTACGGCTTCGCCGAGTACATGAAGAAGGACTCGGCCGCCCGGGCCAAGTCCGACCTGCTGGGCAAGCCGCTGGGGCAGCGCACGCTCTACGTGCACTGGACCGACGCCACGCAGCTCACGCCCGCACTGCTGCACTCCCGCTGCCTGTGCGTCGACCACCTGCCCCCCGGCTTCAACGACACCGACGCCCTGCGCCAGGCGCTCTCAGCCACGCACACCCCCACCTTCTGCCAGGTTGGTTCTCCCCCTCCTCGTCTTCCTCCAGAGGGCCCTCTGCTTTCCTAGGAAGGGGAGAGAGAGACAGACAGACAGACAGACACACACACACACACACACACACACACACACTCTCTCGACTACGGCCATACCCACCTGAACATTCCCAATCTCGGGAAACTAAGCAGGGTCGGGCCTGGCTAGTACTTGGATAAGAGAGATTCAGGTTCAATCCCCCAGCCCCACCAGAAAGATCCAGGTTCAATCCCCAGTACCACCAGAAGCCAGAGTTTCTTGTTGTGGTTATTTATTATGATGATTATTATTATTACTGTTATTGCTGTCATCGTTGTTGGATAGGACAGAGAGAAATGGAGAGAGATGGGGAAGACAGAGGGGGAGACAAAGACAGACACCTGCAGACCTGCTTCACCGCCCGTGAAGCGACTCCCCTGCAGGCGGGGGAGCCGGGGGCTCGAACTGGGATCCTTATGCCGGTCCTTGCGCTTGGCGCCACCTGCGCTTAACCAGCTGTGCTACTGCCCGACTCCCTAATATATATATATATATATTTTTTTTTTTTTTAAGAATTCAGAACTCTTATTTTTCATCATACTTATTTTCCCTTTTGTTGCCCTTGTTTTTATTGTTGTTGTTGATGTCGTTGTTGGATAGGACAGAGAGAAATGGAGAGAGGAGGGGAAGACAGAGAGGAGGAGAGAAAGATAGACACCTGCAGACCTGCTTCACTGCCTGTGAAACGACTCCCCTGCAGGTGGGAAGCCGGGGGCTCGAACTGAGATCCTTACTCCGGTCGTTGCACTTTGCACCACGTGTGCTTAACTGCTGTGCTACCACCCGACTCCCAATATATTTTTTTAAAAAAAGACGGGAGGGGGGAACAGAGTGTGTCTCTGCCACATGAGACACCGGGGATCGAACCTGGGGATCTCACAGATGAGTTTGTTTGTAAGACAGAGAGAGAGAGAGAGAGAAAGAGAGAGAGAGAGCGCACTGGAAACTGAGGTAGGTAAGCCAATTGGCGGCCAGTGGTCCTTCTACAATGCTCGAGGCCCCCGTCCCCACCTGCGGGGGAAGCTTTATGAGCGATGGGGTCAGAGCTACTCTTCCCCTTTCTGTCTTGCCCCATTCCCTCTTCATTTTTCTTCTTTTTTTAAATCTTTTTTGTCTTTATGGGATAGAGATAGAGAAATCAACAGAGGAGAGGGATATAAAGAGGGAGACAGACACCTGCAGCACTGCTCCACCACTTACAAAATTTTTCCCCCTGATAATGGGGGCCTGAGGCTAGAAACTGGGTCCTTGCGCATCGTGAACACCTGTGCTCAACCAGGTGCGCCACAAGCCGCCCTGCCCACCCCGACTTCTCTATCTCAAGTCAGATATTTAAAAAAAAAAAATTAAGGGTGAGAGAGGAAGAGAGAGATGCCACAGGACGCTTAGAGCTTTCCCCAGTGCTGTGGCGTCTCCCACCAGTTGCCTGGGCTCAACGGTGGCTGTGAGCATAAGACAGGGGAGCGCTCTCTGTGTCCCAGGAGGTCAGCTTAAAGAAAAAAAAATGTCTTAAGCGCAGGTGGCGCAAAGCGCAAAGACCGGCATAAGGATCCCGGTTCGAGCCCCCAGCTCCCCACCTGCAGGGGAGTCGCTTCCCAGGCGGTGAAGCAGGTCTGCAGGTGTCTGTCTTTCTCTCCCCCTCTCTGTCTTCCCCTCCTCTCTCCATTTCTCTCCGTCCTATCCAACAACGAACGACATCAGTAACAACAACAATATTAACTATAACAACAATGAAAACCAACAGGGGCAACAAAAGGGAATATAAATAGAAATAAATATTAAAAAAATCACTTACTAGTAATTAATTTACTGGGGTAGAGACAGAAATCAAGAGAAAGCAGGAGAGACTCATGACGCCCCCACACACACACACACACACGCAGGTGGGGACACCGGGGCTCAAACCTGGGTCCTTGCACACTGTGGCGTGTGCTCGATTGAGTTCCCGCTGCCTGGCTCCAGTTTCTTCTTTTAATTAATTTTAGTGAGAGAGACCCCAGAGTCCTGCTTTATTCTGGCTTATGGTTGTTTCTAGGGATTTGATCTGGTTTCTGGGGATTGAACCTGGGACCTCAGAGCCTCAGGCAGGAGAGTGTTTTATTTATTTATTTATTATTTATTTATTTTTGCAGAACCATCCTGCTAATCTCCACAGCCTAGTAAACCAAACCTGTGTGTGTGTGTGTGTGTGTGTGTGTGTGTGTGTGTGTGTGTGTGTGTGTAAATTAACAGGAGTTGGGGAGGAAAAAACAGTGATGAACTCAGAATCCTGCCTAAGGCTCTGAGGTCCCAGGTTCAGTCCCCAGCACCACCAGAAGCCAGTGTTGAGATGCCTCTGGGGGGGGGGGGAGGGGAATTCAACAAGTAAATAAGATTGCTTATTTAAACATGAAAACCATCAGTACAGTGAATAAATAAATGTGGCCGCACGGTGGTGCCCTTGGTTAAGTGCACACACTACAGTGCACAAGGACCCAGGTTCAAGCCCCCAGTCCCCACTTGCAGGGGAGAAAGCTTCTTAGATGGTGAAGCATGGCTGAAACTGTTAGGGGCGAGGGGTGGGGGGTTACATAGCATAATGATTATGCAAAGAGACTAATGCCTGAGGTTCAAGTCCCAGGTTCAATCCCCTCAACCACCATAAACCAGAGCCGAACAGGGCTCTAGTAAAAGAGGGAGGGAGATATAAAAGTAAATGAAGATAAAGAGATGGAGAGAGATAGATACCTACAGCCCTGCTTCCCCATTGATGACACCTCCCCCTGCTGGTGGGGACCAGGGACTTGAACCTGGATCCTTAACCAGGTGTGCCACCCCTGAATTCTTTTTTTTTTTTTTTAATTAGATAGAAACAGAAATCGAGAGGGGAGAGAAAGACAGACACCTGCAGACCTGCTTCATCGCCTGGGAAGCGACTCCCCTGCAGGTTGGGGAGCCGGGGGCTCGAACCGGGAACCTCACGCCGGTCCTTGCGCTTTGCTCCACGTGCGCTTAACCCAGTGCACTGCTGCCCTACTCCCTATTCTTTTTTTACTTTTTATTATTTTATGTGTTTATGAGAAAGATAAGAGGAGATACATGTGCTGCGCCACCTCCCGGACCACGCCCCTATTTTTTTTTTTTTTTACTTTTCCTTTTGTTGCCCTTGTTGTTTAACATTGTTGTGGTTGTTATTGATGTTGTTGTTATTAATAAGACAGAAATGGAGAGAGGGGGAGAGAAAGACACCTGCAGACTTGCTTCACCACCTGTGAAGTGACTCCCCTGCAGGTGGGGAGCCAGGGGGCTCGAACCGGGATCCTTAAACCGGTCTTTATGCCATGTGTGCTTAACCGGCTGCGCCATCACCTGACTCCCTTTGTGTGTGTGTGTGTGTGTGTTTATTTTCCCCTTTTTTGCCCTTGTTGTCTTTTTGTTGTTGTCGTTATTGTTGTCATTGATGTCGTCATTGTTAGATAGGACAGAGAGAAATGGAGAGAGGAGTGAAAGACAGACAGGGAGAGAGAAAGACAGACACCTGCAGACCTGCTTCACCGCCTGTGAAGCGACTCCACTGCAGGTGGGGAGCCGGAGGCTCGAACCCGGATCCTTATGCCGGTCCTTGTGCTTTGCACCACGTGCGCTTAACCCAGTGAGCCTCCGCCTGATTCCCCCCCCCCTTTTTTTTAAGGAGGGCACAATTGTACGCATGGGCCAATCAGAAACAACGTCCCTCTAACATATGTGATGCAGGGGATCTTGGATTATTTACTGATGCATGAAAATGGGGGGGGGGGCATGGAGAGGAGAGAGAGACACGCCAGACCAGAAAACGCAGAGCCTCCCTAGGCCGCTGCATTTCCGGGAATCGAACCCGTGAACTTTGCCGCTAAGCCGTCCCTTTCCCCGCAGCTGGCGTACGGGCAGGACGGGCAGCTGAAGGGCTTCGCGGTGCTGGAATACGAGACAGCCGAGGAGGCCGAGGAGGCCCAGCAGCAAGCGGACGGGCTGTCTCTGGGGGGCAGCCGGCTGCGGGTCTCCTTCTGCGCCCCGGGACCCCCCGGCCGCAGCATGCTGGCTGCGCTCATCGCTGCCCAGGCCACAGTGAGTCATCTCAGCCTCACTTGGGGGCGTGGGGTAGGGTGGGGGTGTTCCCCCGGGTCCGGGTGGCCTCTCGAACCCCAAACCCGGCTCATCCCCACCCCACAGGCCTTGAACCGTGGCAAAGGCCTCCTCCCCGAGCCCAACCTCCTTCAACTCCTCAGCCACTTGGGGCCCTCGGCCTCCCTCCAGCTCCTGCTAAACCCACTCATCAACCCCCAGGCGGGCACGGGGGGCAAGCAGGGTAAGTGGGATGCTGCAGTTCGGGGATGGGAGTGGGGAGAGGGAACAGAGGGCTCATCGCCATAGCCCTTGTCTCTGTGTCTCTCTTTCTCTCTCGCCCCCCACTCAGGCCTCCTGGGAGCCCCCCCAGCCATGCCACTACTCAACGGGCCGGCACTGTCCACGGCGCTGTTACAACTCGCCCTGCAGGGCCAGAAGGTAAGGTCTCTGCACCCCCCCAACCCCAGAGACAACTGAAACGGAGTCGGGGTTGGATTGGGGGGGACCCCACTCCTCCATGCCTCGCAGAAGCAGAAGGGGTGTATCTTCCTGAAGTGGAAGCATCCCGGCGTCAATCCCCCCGCACCACCATAAACCAGAGCTGAGCAGTGCTCTTGGGGGAGGGGGAGGTTATAATTAAAATATAATAAGGGCTGGTTGATAGCGCAGCGTGTTAAGCACACATGGCACAAGGACAGGCAGAAGGATCCCGGTTCGAGCCCCCGGCTCCCTACCTGCTTCACAGGCGGTGAAGCAGGTCTGCAGGTGTCTGTCTTTCTCTCCCCCTCTCTGTCTTCCCCTCCTCTCTCCGTTTCTCTCTGTCCTATCCAACAACAACCGCTATAACAATAACAACCACAACAAGGGCAACAAAATTGGAAAAAATAGCCTCCAGGAGCAGTGGATTCGTAGTGCTGGCACCGAGCCCCAACGATAACCCTTATTATATAAAATAATAAAGTTTCTAAGACAGATGGACTGTTTTGAGATGGAACTCGGAACCTCCTGGTAAAGACTTGGTGGTTTACAAAAGTACAGCTTATTTTTCACATAAAAGAAAAGGGGGGGCTGGTGGTGGCACACCTGGTTGAGTGCCCATGTTACAACGTGCAAGGACCCAGGTTCGAATCCCCGGTTCCCACCTATAGGGGGAAAGCTTCACAATCGGTGACGCAGGGCTGCAGGTGTCTTATTTCTCTCTCCTCTATCACCCCTTTCCTCTCAGTTTCTGGCTGTCTCTATCCAATAAATAAATAAATAGAGGTAATTAAAAAAAGACATTTCAAAAAATAAGTAAATAAAAGGGAAGGACTAGTTAGGTTCATAAAAAGTCTCCTGCCTGAGGCTCTGAGGTCCCAGGTTCCATCCCCAGCACCACCACCAGCCAGAGCTGAGCAGGGCGTAAGATTTGTTCAGCAGACAAACCATAAAAGTCCCACATGTGTAAAGTTTTGAGTAATCAACAAGAAAAAAAGAAGCCACAGCCTAGGAGATAGCACAGTAGTGCTACAAAAAGACTCAGTCCCCAACACCACCACCAGCCAGAGCTGAGCAGGGCTCTCTCTGATCAGCAAGGAAGGAGGGAGGCTCAAGTCAGCATCTTGGCCAAATGATCTTGTCTTTTTTTTTTTTTTTTTTCTTTTTTCTTACTCCCTTTTGTTGCCCTTGTTTTACTGTTGTTATTATTGTCGCTCTTATTGATGTCGTCGTCATTGGCTAGGACAGAGAAACGGAGAGCGGAGGGGAGGACGGGGAAAGACACCTGCAGATCTGCCTCACCCTCTGTGAAGCGACTCCCCTGCAGGTGGGGAGCCGGGGGCTCGAACCGGGATCCTTATTACGGTCCCTGCATTTTGTCTTTTTTATACCTGACCCCCAAGCGGGGTGCCCCATCCACTGGGTGGGGTGCTGTTTGTGCTTCTGGTGGACAGCATAGAGCTGACTCATCTGTGATCTGTCGTTAGAAACCTGGGATCCTGGGAGACTCGCCCATGGGGCCCCTCCAGCCAGGGGGCCCACCCGCCAATCCCCTCCTCGGGGAGATGCCTGCAGGTAACCTCCTTGCTCTCCAGACATCCTTACTGAATCTTCTCCCCCCCACCCCTTCCCGATCTGGGAACTGAGGTTCAGAGACCGGAAGTCATAGGGTGCAGGCAGTGGGGAGCAGGGACCAGAAGTCATGCGACTAGAAGTCATCGGTGGGGAAAGAACTGAAGCTTAGGGACTGGAAGTCATGGGGTGCAGGATGTCAGGGGAACTGAGGCACAGAGACCAGAAATCATAGGGTGTAGGATATCTGAGGGAAACTGAGGCTCAGGGACCAGAAGTCATGGGGTTCAGGATGTCTGAGGGGAAATTGAAGCCTGGAGGCCTGAAGTCACGGGGTGCAGGGTGTCTTGAGGCCTGGAGACCAGGAGTCATGGGGCAGATAGTCTGAGAAAAACAGACGCAGGGACTGGAACTCATGGAGTTCAGGATGTCTGAGGGGAAACTGAGGCCCGGGGACCAGGAGTTATGGGGTGCAAGGTTCTGAGGGGAAACTGAGGCCCGGGGACCAGGAGTTATGGGGTGCAAGATTCTGAGGGGAAACTGAGGCCCGGGAACCAGGAGTTATGGGGTGCAAGATTCTGAGGGGAAACTGAGGCCCAGGGACCAGGAGTTATGGGGTGCAAGATTTGAGGGGAAACCACAGCCCGGGAACCAGGAGTTATGGGGTGCAAGATTCTGAGGGGAAACTGAGGCCTGGGGACCAGGAGTTATGGGGTGCAAGATTTGAGGGGAAACCACAGCCTGGGGACCAGGAGTTATGGGGTGCAAGATTTGAGGGGAAACCACAGCCCAGGGACCAGGAGTTATGGGGTGCAAGATTCTGAGGGGAAACTGAGGCCCAGGGACCAGGAGTTATGGGGTGCAAGATTCTGAGGGGAAACTGAGGCCCAGGGACCAGGAGTTATGGGGTGCAAGATTTGAGGGGAAACCACAGCCCGGGGACCAGGAGTTATGGGGTGCAAGATTTGAGGGGAAACCACAGCCCAGGGACCAGGAGTTATGGGGTGCAAGGTTCTGAGGGGAAACTGAGGCCTGGGGACCAGAAGTCATGGGGTGCAAGATTCTGAGGGGAAACCACAGCCCGGGGACCAGGAGTTATGGGGTGCAAGATTTGAGGGGAAACCACAGCCCAGGGACCAGGAGTTATGGGGTGCAAGGTTCTGAGGGGAAACTGAGGCCTGGGGACCAGAAGTCATGGGGTGCAAGATTCTGAGGGGAAACCACAGCCCAGGGACCAGGAGTTATGGGGTGCAAGGTTCTGAGGGGAAACAGGCCTGGGGACCAGAAGTCATGGGGTGCAAGATTCTGAGGGGAAACCACAGCCCGGGGACCAGGAGTTATGGGGTGCAAGATTTGAGGGGAAACCACAGCCCAGGGACCAGGAGTTATGGGGTGCAAGGTTCTGAGGGGAAACCGAGGCCTGGGGACCAGGAGTCATGGGGTGCAAGATTCTGAGGGGAAACTGAGGCCCCGGGACCAGGAGTCATGGGGTGCAAGATTTGAGGGGAAACTGAGGCCCGGGGACCAGAAGTCACGGAGTGCAGAGGGCTCCAGTCCCAGTTGTATGAGGCCTGACGCTCCCTGAGTCTCTTCGAGTGGGGGCGGGGGACCTGTGTGGGTACTCCCCAGAGACGAAGGGAAGCAGGAGTCCCCGGTCCCCTGGCCTGCTGACACCCCCTCCTCCACCTCTTCCCTCGTCTGCCCACAGGCCCTGAGCCCCCTCCTCGCCGCGGGAAGCCACCACCCCTACTGCCGATGCGAGGATCTGGGGGTGACCGCGAAGGCATGGGCCTGGGCTCCCAGCTCACCCCACCCCCAGACCCCAGGGGCTTGCGCGGCCCTGGACTCCGAGGCCTACAGAAAGACGGAGGGGTGAGGCGGCCCTGTCATTTCTCTGCTGTGTGCCTCCCATCCACCCCACAGCCCCCAAGACCCCAACACAAGCCACCCTCCTGAACCCTGCCCCTCCTGTCACAGGGCTCGCTGCTGGGGGAGCCCCCCAAAGACTTCCGGATCCCTCTGAATCCGTACCTGAACCTGCATAGCCTGCTCCCTGCCAGCAGCCTGCCGAGCAAGGAGCCCCGGGGCTGGGGGGGCTCGGCGGGCCCTTCGGGGAGAAGCCGCCGGCCCCCTGAAGGCCCCCCGCCCAACCCTGCGGCCCCAGGAGGCGGTGGTAGCAAAGCCTTCCACCTCAAGTCCCGAATGCTCAACCCCCTCGCCAATGCCCGCTTGCCCCCCGAACCTGACAGCTATGGCTACGACTACCCTTCGGTGAGCCCCATGGAGGGTGGGCAGGGCTGTGGGGTCTCTCCTCTCTCAGCACCAGGCACAGCACCCAGGGAGCCCATGGAGGGTGGGCAGGGCTGTGGGGTCTCTCCTCTCTCAGCACCAGGCACAGCACCCAGGGAGCCCATGGAGGGTGGGCAGGGCTGTGGGGTCTCTCCTCTCTCAGCACCAGGCACAGCACCCAGGGAGCCCCATGGAGGGTGGGCAGGGCTGTGGGGTCTCTCCTCTCTCAGCACCAGGCACAGCACCCAGGGAGCCCATGGAGGGTGGACAGGGCTGTGGGGTCTCTCCTCTCTCAGCACCAGGCACAGCGCCCAGGGAGTCCATGGAGGGTGGGCAGGGCTGTGGGGTCTCTCCTCTCTCAGCACCATGGACAGCACCCAGGGAGCCCATGGAGGGTGGGCAGGGCTGTGGGGTCTCTCCTCTCTCAGCACCATGCACAGCACCCAGGGAGCCCCATGGAGGGTGGGCAGGGCTGTGGGGTCTCTCCTCTCTCAGCACCAGGCACAGCACCCAGGGAGCCCATGGAGGGTGGGCAGGGCTGTGGGGTCTCTCCTCTCTCAGCACCCTGCACAGCACCTAGGGAGCCCCATGGAGGGTGGGCAGGGCTGTGGGGTCTCTCCTCTCTCAGCACCCTGCACAGCACCCAGGGAGCCCATGGAGGGTGGGTAGGGCTGTGAGGTTTCTCCTCTCTCAGCACCAGGCACAGCACCCAGGGAGCCCCATGGAGGGTGGGCAGGGCTGTGGGGTCTCTCCTCTCTCAGCACCCTGGACAGCACCCAGGGAGCCCCATGGAGGGTGGGCAGGGCTGTGGGGTCTCTCCTCTCTCAGCACCAGGCGCAGCACCCAGGGAGCCCATGGAGGGTGGGCAGGGCTGTGGGGTCTCTCCTCTCTCAGCACCAGGCACAGCACCCAGGGAGCCCATGGAGGGTGGACAGGGCTGTGGGGTCTCTCCTCTCTCAGCACCAGGCACAGCGCCCAGGGAGTCCATGGAGGGTGGGCAGGGCTGTGGGGTCTCTCCTCTCTCAGCACCATGGACAGCACCCAGGGAGCCCATGGAGGGTGGGCAGGGCTGTGGGGTCTCTCCTCTCTCAGCACCATGCACAGCACCCAGGGAGCCCCATGGAGGGTGGGCAGGGCTGTGGGGTCTCTCCTCTCTCAGCACCAGGCACAGCACCCAGGGAGCCCATGGAGGGTGGGCAGGGCTGTGGGGTCTCTCCTCTCTCAGCACCCTGCACAGCACCTAGGGAGCCCCATGGAGGGTGGGCAGGGCTGTGGGGTCTCTCCTCTCTCAGCACCCTGCACAGCACCCAGGGAGCCCATGGAGGGTGGGTAGGGCTGTGAGGTTTCTCCTCTCTCAGCACCAGGCACAGCACCCAGGGAGCCCCATGGAGGGTGGGCAGGGCTGTGGGGTCTCTCCTCTCTCAGCACCCTGGACAGCACCCAGGGAGCCCCATGGAGGGTGGGCAGGGCTGTGGGGTCTCTCCTCTCTCAGCACCAGGCACAGCACCCAGGGAGCCCCATAGAGGGTGGGCAGGGCTGTGGGGGTCTTAGCACCAGGCACAGCACCCAGGGAGTCCATGGAGGGTGGGCAGGGCTGTGGGGTCTCTCCTCTCTCAGCACCATGCACAGCACCCAGGGAGCCCCATGGAGGGTGGGCAGGGCTGTGGGGTCTCTCCTCTCTCAGCACCAGGCACAGCACCCAGGGAGTCCCGTGGAGGGTGGGCAGGCATCTGTTGTAGCTACAGCTTGAACCTGGGACCTCAGAGCCTCAGGCAGGCAGAAGAGTGAGTGTGGTGTGAACTTCAGTGTTTCACCACCCCGTTACCCGTGCCCCCCACAACTCTCATCTCCCTTCTTCAGGATGGAGGACCTCGGCGGCACTTCCACCCACGGGAGCCTGGCCTCGGACACCACGGCCCCCACGGCCCCCACGGTCCTCACGGTCCCAGCCGGCACAGGGTAAACGCCACCCCCCCTCCCCTTTTCTGCTGTGGGACTGTGGAGTTGGGGAGACTGTCCGGCCACAAGGGGACCCCACTGCAAACAGCTGTTTGTGAACGTGACCTCTGTCCTGGGACTGTACGGGTGGTGGTAGTCCCCAGGGCCTGCCTGGTGGAAGCGGCAGTGCAGCATAACGGGTGCCCCTCTGTCCACAGCTGTCCCCCCCGCCCAGCGGCTTCAGCGAGCGGGGTGGCGGTGGGGGCTCCCTCTTCTACTCGGGCTCCCCCGCCTCTTACTTCACCAGCGGCCTCCAGGCTGGCCTGAAGCAGAGCCATCTGAACAAGGTGAGAGGCCCCCAGGGACACCCCGGGACAGGTACAAGTAGCCTGGGGAAAACTGAGGCCCAGGGACCAGAAGTCATCGGGTGGGAGAGTGGGGGAGACTGAGGCCCAAACACCTCAAGTCGTGGGTGTGGGCGAATAGGAAGAGACTGGGACCCAGAGACTGGAAGTCAGTGGGGTAGAGGGTACAGAGGGGAAACTGAGGCGGAAACAGACCGGAAGTCCGGGGGGAGGGACTGGGACCCAGAGACCAGAAGTCAGCGTTTCAGGGAGGAACTGAGGCCCACTGACCTGAAGTCATGGGGTGCAGGGCTTGGGGTGGGGGGAACGACCGGAGATCACGTGCCCCATCCCCTAGGCTGTGGGCTCTTCCCCGCTGGGCTCTGGAGAAGGACTCCTGGGCCTGGGGCCTGGCCCCGATGGCCACGGCCACCTGCTCAAGGTACCGCCGACGGGCAGAGGGCACCTGCGGGCGGGGGCTGTCCCCCCAGCCCCCCGCCGGCCCCTAACCGCGCGCTCCCCCCTCCACTCTGTCTCCAGACCCCTCTGGGCGGCCAGAAGCGCAGCTTTGCCCACCTGCTGCCCTCTCCCGAGCCCAGCCCGGAAGGCAGCTACATCGGCCAGCACTCCCAGGGCCTGGGGGGTCACTATGCGGACTCCTACCTGAAGCGGAAGAGGATTTTCTAGGCACCCGACATGACCCGCACCAAATCGCTTTTTCTTTTTTGGAGGGGTTCTCTTGGGAGAGGGGGGGGGTCTCTGTTTGGTGGGTTTTTTTTTTTTTTTTTTTTTTGGTTTTTTTTTTTTTCCTTTTCCCTCCTCCCCCTCTCAGTAATGGAAAAACATCTCTGGAAGAAAAAAAAAAATCTCGATAGACCAGCTGGAACCCAAGGGGTGGAGAGCGAGGGAATCCAGGGTGTGGTAGTGGTGGTGGGGGGACATGGGGTCACTGTGATCCACTCGCAGCCTTAAGTGAGAGGGGCTTGCCCGGCTGGTGCTTTCTCTCTCTCCCCCCCCCTCCTCTGCCCTGCCTCCCTTGCTTGAATCCCACCATCTAAGGAGTCCCCACCCCACACACACACACAGCCCATCCCCCCCCCCAAGCCTGTCCAGTGCCTTGGAGCCTGACCTCAGTTCCCCACCAGGATCAAAACTGTGTCTCCCCCCCCCCCCCCCCCCGCACCCTTCCTCTTTTTTTTTTTTTTTTTTTTAACTCGGACAACTGACTTTTATTTCCTTGTGCTCATTTGTATTTAAAAAAAAAAAAATGCCAAGACCTAGCTCCCACGCCCGCCAGGCCCACTGTGCGCATGTGTGTGTTGGGGGGTGGGTGGGGGGAAGGGGCACTCCATTCCATTCCCCTTTAAGTTAGAACCTGCAGGCCTGCTGTGTACCCTCCCATCCCACCCTGTTCCTTTCCGAATTCTACCTGCCTCACCTGGGAGCCACCCCGGCGTTTCTGATGCCTTAAAGCCGGGCCCCAGACATCCCCTGCTCCCCAAGAGCCCTTCTGACACCCCGTGGTCCTCGCCCCCCCCCCCCATTTGTGGAAGCTTGACTCAGGACCAAATAACTGGTTTGGGGAGATTGTCCCCCCTCCCATCTCTGCCCTGTGCTCTCCCCCTTACATGGACCCACCCCTGAGATGGTAGAATGCCCAAATTCTGGTCTTGGCAAACCAGCCCCCCCCCCTCCAATTCCCAACCCATAATCCTTCCTGCCCTGTCTGCTTGTCTAAACCAGAGGCACTGAGCCTCCTGTCCCCTCCCCACCTTGCCCCTAGCCAGCCCAGGTCGTCCAGAGCTAGCCTCCTTCCGGCCCACTGCCAGAAGCCAGGCAGCTCCAAGCAGATCATCTGTTCCTGGCTACCCACCCACCCCCAACTCCATTCTGGTGGGGGTTCTCTTCTTTGTCCCTTGTCCACTCCAGGAGAGGGGTGTCTCTCCTCTCCCACCTTTGCTGAATTAAAGTTTGTAAGTAAACGGTTTTAAAAAAAATAATAAAATCGTGTATTTCTTGGGGCACGCTGGTGGGCTTGGGAGGGCAAGGCTGGGATGAAAGGGGCTCGCCGCACTCAGCTGGTTTGGCGGCGCCCTCCACCTGCAGGAAGCCCCCCTCTCCACACTAGGAGGAGGACTGCGCTTCTAGTCGGCTGATTACGGGGCCTAGAAGTCCGCGCGGAAGTCAGTGCGCATGCTCCGCCCCTGGTCACGTGGCGCCTGTCATGGCGGCCCCCATGGCCCGCGGCGGCGTGAGCGCGGGCATCGTGCTGCGGGCGGCCCGGGGCGCCTGGCGGAGCCGGGACGGGGGCCTCTGGGGGGACGGGGTGGCGGCGGCGACCAGCCGGCAGTTCCGGGTGACAGGTACGGGGATGTTAGGGGGCGCGGGGGGGCTTCATCCCCGACGGGGCGGGCGGCGATCACCCAACCGCGTTTTCCAGGCTCACGCCCGGCGGGCGAGGAGGAGGAGGATGGCGGCCCTGAGCGGCACGGGGACGTGTGAGTGCGGGGACCCGAGCCCGAAAGGCCCCTGCAGCCCCCATGCGCCCCCCTCCGCCCCTGGGTCCCCACACCCCCGGCCCTCCGCCCGCCCCATTGACCCGCGGCCCCCGACCCCCCAGCAACTTTGGATTTAAGAGCCCACCCGCAGCCGCACCCCTCCCATCCGCAGGGTGAACGTGGTCTTCATCGACCGCTCGGGCCAGAGGGTCCCCGTGAGCGGCAGAGTCGGGGACAATGTGCTTCATTTGGCCCAGCGCCATGGGGTGGACCTGGAAGGTGGGAGCCAGCATCGGGAATGGGGGGGGGGGTATTCATTAAAGAAAGCAGGGAGGGGTAGGGGAGACACAGTGGTTGTCTTGGGACTGCAAAGTCTCCCGTCACCACTAGAAGCCAGAGCTGAGCAGGGCTCTTAGTCTCCCTATGTCTCCTCTCTCTCTCTCTCTGTCTCTCTCCCTCTCTCTCTCTCTCTCTCTCTCTCGTTCTCATTAAAATAAAGCAAATTAAATATCGGATAATGAAAGACAACGAATCTGTCAAGTCTTTCAGTGGAGGACAGAACCCCCCTATGACTTACCATCAAACATGTAAATAATAAATCCAGACTTCAACAAGGTCCTGGCCACTGCACTATTTACTTATTTATACATTTATTTATTTTTAAATATTTTATTCATTTATTTTCCTTTGTGTTACCCTTGTTTTTTATCATTGTGGTTATTATTGTTGTTGTGATTGATGTTGTTAGAATAGGACAGAGAAATGGAGAGAGGAGGGGAAGACCGAGAAGGGTAGAGAAAGACAGACACCTGCAGACCTGCTTCACCGCCTGGGAAGCCGCTCCCCTGCAGGTGGGGAGCCGGGGGCTCCAACCGGGACCCTTACTCTGGTCCTTGAGTTTCTCGCCATGCGCTTAGACTGCTGCGCTACAGCCTGATCCCCCACTTATTTATTATTATTTATTTCTTTATTTACCAGAGCACTGTTCAGCGGTTCACTGTTCAGCTCTAGCTTATGGTGTTTGCAGGGACTGAACCTGGGACTTTGGAGCCTCAGGCATTAGAGTCTGTCGACATAATCATTATGCTGTCTACTCTCCGCCCCTAACTCATACATTTATTTACTGCATAGAGAAAATGAAATCAAGAAGGAAGGGCAAAGAAAATCACCTACAACACAGCTTTGCCACTTGCAAAGCTTCGCCCCAGCAGGTGGGGACCAGGGTCTTGAACCCTGGGCCTTCCTTGCATATGATAACGTGTGCTCAACTGTGTGTTATCACTAGCTGGCTCCACATTGCCCTCTGGCAGACCACTCTTGGTAACTGCCTGTAACAGATCTCAGGTCAACTTTGTACAATATATAGAGGAGATGTTTTTGTTTTTTTCCAGAGCCCTGCTCACCTCTGGCTTTTGGTGGTGCTGGGGATTGAACTACGGACTTTGGAGCCTGAGGCAAGAAAGCCTTTTTGCAGAACCATGATGCACACGTGTCACACATGGCAAGGAGAACACTGTCCAAGGAATGGACAGTGGCCCTCTAGATAATTTTTTAATATTTATTTATTCCCTTTTGTTGCCCTTTTTCTTTATTGTTGTTATTATTGATGTCATTGTTGTTGGATAGACAAAGAGAAATGGAGAGAGGAGGGGAAGACAGAGAGGGGGAGAGAAAGACAGACACCTGCAGACCTGCTTCACCGCCTGTGAAGCGACTCCCCTGCAGGTGGGAAGCTGGGGCCTCGAACCGGGATCCTTATGCCGGTCCTTGTGCTTTGCAGTGAAGCAGGTCTGCAGGTGTCTTTCTCTCCCCCTCTCTGTCTTCCCTCCTCTCTCCATTTCTTGCTGTCCTATCCAACAACTACGACAACAATAATAACTACAACAATAAAACAACAAGGGCAACAAAAAGGAATAAATAAACAAATAAAAATAGATGATGCCTTGGACCAGCGTCAACCTTAAGTGAGGACTTGGCCTCTCCAAGCCTCTGTTTGCTCAGATATAAACTGGGATTATAGGGTGAGGGAGACAGCATGATGGTTCTGCAAAGAGACTGTCCTGACTGATGCTGCCTGGTTGCAGGTTCCTGCACCACCGTCAGCCAGAGCTGAGCAGAATTCTGGTAATAATAATCATAGTAGGGGGCTGGGCAGTAGTGCAGCGGGTTAAGCGCACATGGTGCAAAGCACAAGGACTGGTGTAAGGATCCTTGTTGGAGCTCCCAGCTCCCCACCTGCAGGGGGGTCACTTCGCCAGTGGTGAAGCAGGTCTGCAGATGTCTGTCTTTCTCTCCCCCTCTGTCTTCCCCTCCTCTCTCCATTTCCCTCTGTCCTATCCAACAACAGCTATGTCAACAATAATAACAACCACAACAAGGGCAACAAAATGAGAAAAGTGGCCTCCAGGAGCAGTGGATTTTGTAGTGCTGGCACTGAGCCCCAGCGATAACCCTGGAGGCAAAATAATAATAATAACTAGAATCATTTTGCTTTAATCCCACTGAGATGCAATCAAGAGTTCAACAGATGTTATTTGGCCTAGAAGTGGCACAGCGTGAAGTCCCGAGTTCAGTCCCCAGCATCACATGTGCCAGAGGGAGGCTTTGCTTCCAACTCTCTTTCGCTTATTCTCACTCTTTCCTAAGTAAACCTACTTCTTTTTAAAATATGACATGGGTAATTAGAAAGGAGTTTCTGTATACTCTATCTCAAACAACCAAAAAATATATGTATGTATGTATATATATATATATATATATATATATATATATATATATATATTGTGTGTGTGTGTGTGTGTGTGTGTGTGTGTGTATCAGGAGAAGAGAAACTGACACCCCAGTCTCCTGCATTATCACCCAAACCAGAGTCCTTTTCATGCAAGGCTAGGTCCACACTGTCTATTTTGCGTCTTCCTTTCTTTCTTTTCTTTTTTCATTTTCATTTTCTTTTTTTTTTTTTCTTTTTTGCCTCCAGGATTATTGCAGGGGCTCGGTGCCTGCACTACGAACCCACTGCTCCTGGAAGCCACTTTTTCCCCCTTTTGTAGTCCTTGTTCTTTATCACTGTTGTTGTTACTATTATTGTTGTTGGATAAGACAGAGAGAAATTGAGAGAGCTGGGGAGACAGAAAAGAGGAGAGATAGATGCCTGCAGACCTGATTCACCGCCTGTGAAGCGACTCCCCTGCAGGTGAGGAGCCTGGGGCTCAAACCAGGATCCTTACGCGGGTCCTTGCGCTTTGAGCCATGCTCACTTAACCCACTGCGCTACCGCCCGACTCCCTCATTTAAAATTTTTTTTTTTTTTGCAAGCAGGATTATTGCTAGCAGCCATTTTTCCCATTTCTTTCTTTTTCTTCTATTTTTTAAAATTCATTTATTGATTTATTAATGAGAAAACTAGGAGAGAGGGAAAGAACCAGACATCACTCTGGCACATGTGCTGCCGGGGATTGAACTCAGGACCTCATGCTTGAGAGTCCGATGCTTTATCCACTGTGCCACCTCCGGGACCACCATTTTTTTTCCATTTCTTATTGGACAGGACAGAGAGAAATTGAGAGAAGAGAGGGAGGGAAAGAGAGACACCTGCAGACATGCTTCACCGCTTGTGAAGCGACCTCCCTGCAGGTGGGGAGCTGGGATCCTTTGGGCTGCTAGTGCTTTTGGTACTAAGTGCGTTTAACCTGCTGTGCCGCACACAGCCCAGTCCTGTGTTCACTTTTTTTTCCCCTTTAACAATAGAGTCAGAGAGACACCACAGCCTGAAGCTTCTTCCAATTCAGGGGCCCTGGGCTCGAACCCCGGTTTCACACATGGCAAAGCAGTGCCCTGTCTAAGAGAGCTATTTCACTGGCTCCCGGTTCCAAAACAGCTTTTTTTTTTTTTTTTTTAACTCCTTTTGAGTCCCCATCCGGGGGCAGGGAGAGAGAGCTCTCTAAGCACCACCACCACCAGTATGAAGGTGGGGACTTAGCCCTGTGCTCCAGGGGGAAGGCATCTCGGAGATAAGAGCTGGAAGGCAGGAGTCGGGCGGTGGCGCAGCAGGTTAAGCGCACAGGTGGCGCAAGGCACAAGGACCGGCGCGAAAGATCCGGGTTTGAGCCCCCGGCTCCCCACCTGCAGGGGAGTCGCTTCCCAGGTGGTGAAGCAGGTCTGCAGGTGTCTATCTTTCTCTCCCCATCTCTGTCTTCCCCTCCTCTCTCCATTTCTCTCTGTCCTATCCAACAACGACGACATCAATAACCACAACAATGTTAAACAACAAGGGCAGCAAAAGGGAAAATAAAATAAATAAATATTAAAAAAAAAAAAAAAAGCTGGAAGGGATCCCTGAGAGGCAGCTGAGACCCACCCCCTCTCCCCCCCATCCCCCCCAGAAAAGAAGGATAATAGCTTAGGAGAGCAATGCAGATCCTTGGTGTACAGGAGGAAGCACTGTGAATCAAAGCCTTGGCCCTCTCAAGTCTAAAATTGCTCCATTTCAATCTCTGGTATCGCATGTGCTAGAGGGACTCTATGCTTCTCTCTCTTGTCTCTGTTTCTCTCTCACAAATAAATAAATATTTGGCGAGGAGGAGGGGGAAAACAAACAAACAAACAAACAAAAAGAGCCCAAAGATGATTCCAGACAATGAGGGCAGGGAAGGCATGTGCAAAGGTCCTGGGGTGAGTTGAGTGAGGAGAAGGGTCCTTAGAGCGTGTGTGTGTGTGTGTGTGTGTGTGTGTGTGTGTGTGTGTGTGTGTGTTTGGGGAGGGGGGGGCGGCGGCAGCCGGCTGGGTGGATGACAGGGTCCCGGCTTGACTTGGGGGGTGTGGGATGGGGTCCCCTCTCAATTGCCTCCCCCCTTCCCACCCCCCAGGGGCTTGCGAAGCCTCCCTGGCTTGCTCCACCTGTCACGTGTACGTGAGCGAGAAGCACTTAGACCTTCTGCCACCACCCGAGGAGAGGTGAGCGGGGAGCTGCCCTGCCGTCGGGGGGGTGGGGGTGGGGGGCACCCCGCCCTCTCAGTGTCCGCGATCCCCCCCACCCCACCCAGGGAGGACGACATGCTAGACATGGCGCCGCTGCTGCAGGAGAACTCGAGACTCGGCTGCCAGGTGGTCCTCACGGCCGAGCTGGAAGGCGCGGAATTCACACTCCCCAAGATCACCCGCAATTTCTACGTGGACGGCCACGTTCCCAAGCCCCACTGAAGCGGGAAAGCCGGGCCTCCCCAAGACTCCTGGCCGGGACTGGAGCCTGGCCCCGGGCTCGGATCAATGGACAGATCCCCCCCCAAGAGGAGTGTCAAGGGCGGCGGGGAGGGGTCGGGGCACCCCACCCAACCCCTCACCCTGAGATTCGGGGTCCGGAAAAGGGGGCGAAATGTACCCACAAAGACAATAAAGCTGCCTCACACGGAGCTGCAGCATTGTGGGGATGGACTTGCAGGGTGTGTGTGTGTGTAGGGGGAGGGAGTTTCTCTCTCTTTCTCTCTCGCTCCCTGGCTGACCCACTTTGGGGGTCTCCGGGGCGCCCAGCCCCCCAAGATCTGCACCCCATGGCCCAGCGGGACCCCCTTCCGGGAGGGCAGCGCCCATGTGGAGCAGCGTGGCGAGGCCCCGCCCCGCACGCAGGGGTTTTAGGCGGCCACCCCGGGGCCTGGCAGAGCCATCGGGGCGCCCCCAGACGGCAAGTGGGGGGCGGGGAACCCCGGAAGCCCGCGAGAACCCAAGTGGGGTGTGTGGTTCCCCGGGGAGGGGGTGGGGGTCCCCTCCGCAGGCCCCGCCCCCCAGGTGGGGCTCCTCCCGGTGGGAGGCGGGGACCCCTCCAGAGCGGGGCGGGGGTGGGGGGACGCCATGGAGGCCACGCAGGCCCCCAACTTCTCCATGCTGCAGCCGCCGCCCGCCCGCTGTCTGCACCCCGAGGCGCCCCTGGAGCGCCCCGGGGGGATCCTCGGCTTCCTCAGGCCCAATGGCAGGTGCGTGGAGGGCCGGGGGGGGGGGGGGGGGGGGTGTGGAGGGGTGGCCCTCCCTGCCTCGCCCCCCACCACCACCACCACAGTCCGGCCCATTGGTCAAGGGGTCAGCCAGAGGTCACCCAGGGAGTTACAAGGACCTGGAGTCGTCGTCGTCGGGGTCACCCATGGGTCAGAGTTCACACATGGCCCCAGGGCCCCTGACCGTGAGTGCGTGGGGGTGGGGGGGGTCATCTCTGTCCCTTCTCCCCCACCCCAACTACCCCCCCCATTTCCCCAGGGCGTTCTGGCCGCCTCGCCTTCTCCAGGAGACCCTGGACACCCAGTCCCTGAGGCCACGCTGGGACCCCAAGATCCTGGGGACCCCAGGACACCCACACCCGTCCAGCGAAGGGCAGAACCCGCAGCCCCAAGCCTGCCCGCCATGCTGCCGCCGCCGCCTGGGCCTCCCGGGGATCCCCCAGGCGCCCCCAGTCCAGAGGCGGCCCCGCAAGCAGGCGCACCCGCAGAGGGCCTGCGAGAGAGGGGACCCCGGATTTGAAGGCGTGACCCTGCGCTTCCTGATCCAGCCAGATTCCAGCCTGCGGATAATTCCCAGCTACAGGTAAAAGGGGGGCGCACCCCATTTGCAGATCAGAGGGACACTGGCGATGGAGGTAGGGGTGGGGGGGTCCCCTCTGACCACCCCCAGGCCGCTGTTGATTTCTCCTTCCCACCCATTATGATGACGACGATCGATAGTAAGAGCTTCCACTTGGCGGAAACCCCCCCCCCCCAATAAGCAACAGCTGTTGGCACTGGGTGTGTATGGAGGAGGAAAAGCCTGGGGAGGCCCCCTCTTAAGGAGAGAGAGTGAGTGACCTAGCCCATCGGGTAGGCCTGCCTGCCTGCCTGCGATACCTTCAGACCCCCAAAACTGGAGCCCCACATGGGAGCATCACAGCGCCTGGAGAAGCTCCCATTCCAATTCCCGGAGCCTCACAGAGCAGAGGAAGCCCTGGTCCTTCTCTCGCTGCGTCTCACAGGAAGTAAATAACATCTTCTGAGGCCCAGGAGGAAGGATGTACGGTGGATAAAGCATTTAAGAGAAGCTCAAACAGGAGGGCCTGGGTTCGAGGCCTCGGCCTGGTAGATGCCAGAGGGAGGCTCTGCTTCTCTCTCATTAATAAATAAATCTTAGGAATCGGGCGGTAGCGCAGCGGGTTAAGCGCACGTGGCGCCAAGCACAAGGAACAGCGTAAGGATCCCGGTTCGAGCCCCAGCTCCCCACCTGCAGGGGAGTCGCTTCACAGGCAGTGAAGCAGGTCTGCAGGTGTCTGTCTTTCTCTCCCCCTCTCTGTCTTCCCCTCCTCTCTCCATTTCTCTCTGTCCTCTCCAACAACGACGACAACAATAAGAACTACAACAAAGGGCGGGGGTAGATAGCATAATGGTTATGCAAAGAGTTGTCATGGCTCTGAAGTCCCAGGTTCAATCCCCCGTACCACCATAAGCCAGAACTGAGCAGTACTCCGGTATTAAAAAAAAAAAAAAAAAAAAAAAAAAACTACAACAATAAAACGAGGACAACAAAAAGGAAAATAAATAAATAAATATAAATCAATCAATCTTTTAAATAAGTGAGACACACCAGGCCTTTTCAATCTCCGGCACTTGTCAATTTAATTTTTTCTTTTTTTTTTTTTTTTTTTTTTGGTGGTGGGGATACACCAGTGATAGCTAACTCCTTCTCTGCACCCCCTCTCCCAGCCTGGCCAGCAGCAGCCGTCCCCAGGGGCCCCCGCCAGAGCCCCCCAGGAGTCCCCCAACCCCACCAGGAGGCAGCGATGCTCTGGGTGAGTGTGAAGGGGAAAATTAAGTATTGAGGGGTGCCAGTTCCTCTCCTGCCACCCCGCTTCCCCATTTAGATCCAGCCAGGAGGAGCGGGGTGCCCCCGCCCCCCTCTACTGGGGCTGAGTCACCCCCACCTCCGCTTCCCGCCATCTGTCAGCCCAATCTGTCTCTGCATGGGAGTGGGGGGAGGGGCCTGTTCTAGCCCCGCCTCTTGACCCCTGACCCCATGACCTCTACCCCCTGCAGGACCCCGGCGCTGTGCTTCCTGTCGGACTCAGAGGACCCCCCTTTGGAGGGACGCGGAGGACGGGACCCCCCTCTGCAACGCCTGCGGCATCAGGTCGTCAGCGGGGAGGGGATGGGGTGCAGGGGGGCCCCAAACTCATGTTTCCCCATGTGCGAGGGAGTGAAGGGGGGGGCTCAGGAACTGAAAACACAGCCCCCCACCCCCTTGAGGCCCGGAGCCAGCAGTGTGCAGACACTGGAGCTGCACACTCTGCTATGAGCGGGGTGCCCTGAGTTCCAGCCCCAGGGCCTCCACGTTGGGGGGGCGCCATGGAGAGGGGAGGATATAGTGGGGGCTTCGAGCCTGGGAGCAGTGCTGGGGTGTGTGTCTGTCTGTCTGTCTGTCGTTCTATGGGGTGGGGTGGAGGGAGCCAAGACCCAAGACCGTCCTTGTGGCAGTTTCTAGCCCCCCGCCCCCGTACACACAGCAGCCTGAATGTGAGTTTCTTGTGTCCCCCAGGTACAAGAAATACGGGACCCGCTGCTCCAGCTGCTGGCTGGTACCCAGGAAGAACCTGCAGCCCAAGCGCTTCTGCGGCCGCTGCGGGCTGCCCCTGGGCACCCCCCATGATGGGTAAGCCCTCCCGGCCTCTGCCTCAGTTTCCCCAGCAGGACGAAAAAGGGCGGGAGAGCGTTGAGTCTTGAGGGATCCAGCCTGTCCCACCCCCCCACCCCCCTCTCCTCTGTCCCCCATCCAGAGACCCCAGATGGAAGAGCCCGGCCTGGGGTCCCAGAGCTACGCTGTCCTGACATCTCAGAAGATGCCCTGGCCCTGAACCCCCCCCCCCCCCGCCTTGTACCATCTGTTAGAATAAAAGAGCAGAACAGATGAAAGAGACACTGTGATTTGGGGGTCGGGGTGGGGGGGGCTTCCGTAGTCAAACCCCGGGGCCATGGAACACAATCGCTACACACTCACAGCCAAGGGCAGGTGGAGTGTGTTTCTTGGGGGTGGGGAGGATTTTAGGTGAGTACCATTTGCTGGACAGCAACAGATAAGACACCACCTTCCTTGCCATGTCCACAACCCGGGTTCACCACCACCATCTCCAGTACCCTCAAGAGGAACCTCTGAATGAGGGAGAGAAGGAGATACCACAATGCTTGAGCTTCCCCCGGTGTGCTGCGGTAACTCCAGGTGGTGCCAGGGCTAGCAGTTGACATGACATGGTTGACATTATCCTACCACATAAGCTAACTCCCAGCACCTCTCTGAAAGAAATCATCAGCAAAGTACCCAGTAGGATTTTAGATGTCACAACTGAGGCTCTAGAGAAAATTGTGGGGGCTGGGAGTGTACATCTTAACTGTATGAGACCACCTCTCCCCCAGGTTCAAGGTGTAAAGTTTGAACCCTGGAAATGCAGGGAGAGTTCCATGGATGGTGGAGCAAGGCTGTGGTGTCTCTCTTCTCTCAAAAATGTTAAATATTCTTTTTTATGTAAGATTTTTTTATTAATTTTTTATTTTTATTTTTTTAACCAGAGCACTGTTCACCTCTGGCTTCTGGTGGTGCAGGGGATTGAACCTGGGACTTTGGAGCCTCAGGCATGCGAGTGTTTGTATAACCATGATGCTATCGACCCTCCGTCCCTAATTTCTTTAATATTTATTTATTCCCTTTTGTTACCCTTGTTTTATTGTAGTCATTATTATTGTTGTTATTGATGTCATCGTTGTTGGATAGGACAGAGAGAAATGGAGAGAGGAGGGGAAGACAGAGAGGGGGAGAGAAAGACAGACACCTGCGGACCTGCTTCACGGCCTGGGAAGCGACTCCCCTGCAGGTGGGGAGCCGGGGGCTCGAACCGGGGTCCTTACACCAGTCCTTGCGTTTGGCGCCACATGCGCTTAACCCGCTGTGCTACCGCCTGACTCCCAAAAATGTTACATATTCTGTTGTGGTGCAAGAGAACCCGAGACAAAGATAAGAGCCCTGCTCAGCTCTGGCTTCTGGTGGTGCTGGGGATTGAACATGGAACCTCAGAGCCTCAGGCAGGAGAGTCTGTTTGCAGAGCCATGATGCTGTCTCCGCAACCCTCAAAAGACTTAGCCCATATGAAAGAAAGAGAGAGAGAAACCAGACCACCACTCTCGTTATACACCCTGCCAAGCATCAGACCAGCAGCCTCAGGCACTCCCAAGCCCAGAGCCCCGCTACCCATGAGGCTCTCTCCCCGGCTACCTCCTCCTCCTTTTTCTCCTCCTCTCTCTCTCTCTCTCTCTCTCTCTCGCATTTATTTTTATTCTGTGTTGTTTACCAGAGCACTGCTCAGTTCTGGTATATGGTGGTGCGGAGGATTGAACCTGCCCCCGCCTTGCTCTCAGGAGAAGAACCACAACCCAAGAGAGGGCACAATAGCACTGGACTTTGAAGCGTCAGGTCACCAAGTTCCTTCCCCACTATCACATGTGCCCAAGAGAAGCTCTGCGTCTCCCTCTCTCCCTAATTTCTCTCTTCCCCCCCTAATGAATAAGTGTTAGAATTAAAATAAACCTTGGAAAAATCCGATGGAAAGAGAGCAAAATGTATGGGGGCCAGGCAATCTGTTTATGTGAGGCGGCAGGACATGGTGAGTGGGGGACGGGTCTGAGGCCCAGCTGTTCTCTGCTGCTGCTGCTGCTGGGTGGTGGGGGGGGGGAGGGAACTGCAGGGGTATCACCGGCAGGGGTGGTGCCTGACACCCCTTGTGCATGCGCGGGGGGTGGGGGGGGCGTACAGCCTTGATTGGGGTGGGGGAGACCGGACCCTGGGGTCCCCTCTGCCTCAGTTTAACCAGCTCCATCCAACCAGTGTTCCAGCACTGGGCACTGGCCCAGAGTTTATTCCCCAGCACCCTGTGAAATCCAGAGGCAGGGAGTCAGGCGGTAGCATGGCGGGTTAAGCGCACGTTGCACAAAGCACAAGGACCGGAATAAGGATCCCGGTTCGAGCCCCACCTGCAAGGGAGTCGCTTCCCAGGCGGTGAAGCAGGTCTGCAGGTGTCTGTCTTTCTCTCCTCCTCTCTGTCTTCCCCTCCTCTCTCCATTTCTCTGTCCTATCCAACAAGAACAACATAAATAACAATAAGAACTACAACAATAAAACAAGGAATTAATAAATAAAGTAAATATTTAAAAAGTTCCAAAGGCAAAGCCAGTGGACGCGGGTTCAAGGCTTACCCTCTAAAAAGATAAAAATAAAACTCCAGGGCTGGTGAAGTGGCTCTCCTGGAGAGCACATTGCTTTGCATTTTCAAGACCCAGGTTTGAGCCCAGCTCCCACCCAACCCCAGTGGAGGAAGCTTTGGTCTCTCACTTTCTCTTTTTTTTTTTTTTTTTGAGAATGGTCTCTGCTTCTCGCTCTCTTTTATTATCTTTACTGGATAGAGACTGTCAGAAATTGAAAGGAAAAGGGGAGAGAGGAGAAGGGAGAGCCCTGCTTCACCACTCACAAAGCTTTCCCCCATAACAACAATAATAACTACAACAATAAAAACAAAGGCCACAAAAGGGAAAATAAATAAATACAACTAAAAGGAAAAAAAAAAAACTTTTCCCCTGGAGGTGGGGACCTCAGGCTCGAACCTGGGTTCTTGTGCATTGTAACATGTGCACTCAACCGGGTGCACCACCACCCAACCCCTCTCTGCCTGTGTCTATAAAAAAAGGGGCTGGGCGTTAGCACAGCAGGTTAAGCACAGACGGCGCAAAGCGCAAGGATGGAGCATAAGGATCCTGGTTCGAGCCCCCAGCTCTGCACTGCAGGGGGGTCACTTCACAAACGATGAAGCAGGTCTGCAGGTGTCTCTCTCTCTTTTTTTTTTCTTGCCTCCAAGGTTGTTGCTGTGGCTTCGTGCCTGAACCGCGAATCTACTGCTCCTGGAGGCTTTTTTTTTCTCCCCATTTTGTTGCCCTTGTTGTTTTACTGTTGTTGTGGTTACTGTTGTTATTGATGTTGTTGGATAGGACAGAGAGAAATGGAGAGAGGAGGGGAAACAGAGAGGGGGAAAGAAAGACAGACACCTGCAGGCCTCCTTCACCGCCTGTGATGCGACTCCCCTGTAAGTGAGGAGTCAGGGGCTCAAACCGGGATCCTTCCGGTGGTCCTTGTGCTTTGTGCCATATGCGCTTAACCTCTGCTGTGCTACAGCCAGACCCCCTGGTGTCTATCTTTCTCTCCCCTCTCTGTCTTCCCCTCCTCTTTCTATTTCTCTCTGTCCTATCCAACAACAACAGCTATAACAATAACAACCACAACAAAGACAAGTGGGAGAAATAGCCTCCAGGAGCAGTGGATTCAATAGTGCAGGCACTGAACCCCAGTGATAAACCCTGGAGGCAAAAAAAAAAAAAAAAAAATCCATGTGAGCAAGATACTAGGAAAGGGAAAAAGTAAAAATTATATATATGGAGAGAGAGAGGGAGGAGGCGGCAGTTTAGGGCTAAGGACAAGCATAACGGTTCTGCAAAGGATTTTCCTGAGGCTCTGAGGTCCCTGATTCAATCTTCAACACCACCAGAAGCCAGAGCTGAGCAGGACTCTGGGAAAAAAGAATAGTTTCAAAATGGTGTGTGTGTGTATGTGTGTTTGTGTGTGTGTGTTTTGAATTTTCTGCAGTCTTGAGGTTCAAACCCCAAACCACTGCCACAAGACCAAGACCAATATCCTTTATAAAAACTTTATTGGGGGGAGTCGGGCGGTAGCGCAGTGGGTTAAGCGCTGGTGGCGCAAAGCACAAGGACCAGCGTAAGGATCCCGGTTCGAGCCCCCGGCTCCACAACTGCAGGGTGGTCACTTCACAGGCGGTGAAGCAGGTCTGCAGGTGTCTGTCTTTCTCTCCTCCTCTGTCTTCCCCTCCTCTCTCCATTTCTCTCTGTCCTATCCAACGACAACGACATCAATAACAATGATAATAACTACAACAATAAAACAACAAGGGCAACAAAAGGAAATAAATAGGAAATAGATATAAAAATTAAAAAAAAAAAAACTTTATTGGGTTGGTGTATTGCACCAAAGTAGAAGACTCTGGGGTGGGGGGATGGGGAGAAACAGGTCCAAGAAGGATGACAGAGGACCTAGTGGGGGTTGTATTGTTATATGGAAAACCGAGTAATGTTATGCATGTACAAACCATTGTATGTACTGTCGAATGTAAAACATTAATCCCCCAATAAAGAAATTAAAAAAAAAACTTTATTGGTGAGCAGGGGTTACAAAATAGGGGAGCCACCCCCCCACCCTCCCAGTCAAATAAATAAATAAATAAAGAGGAGAACAGCTCAGTCCCCCCACTGCCTGGGAGTGGGGAGCGTCCCCCGGCCCGCGGGGAGAGGGGAGCCGGGCTCACGCGGAGGTCAGCTGGATGGCGAAGACCTCGCCCCCCGCCGCAGCCTCCGAGGGGCCCGCCCCGTCGGTTCCAGCCTCGGAGCCCCCGGGCCCGCCACCGCCCGCGCCGTTCAGACACACGGCCTCGCCGGAGCTCTCGGCCTCCTGGACGTTATACTCGCCCTTCTTGCAGGCGGTGGATTGCAGGTAGAAGACCAGGCCGGCCCCAGCGGCCAGCAGCACCGCGCCCCCCGCCGCACTGCCCACGACCACCCACAGCCAGGGACCTGCGGGGAGGGGGGCGCAGGGGGAGACCCCCCCTTAGACACAGCGCGGCTGGAGCCCGGGGCTCCCCGCCTCCCTGCCCCGCACCCCATCCGCCTCTGCAAACTCGCCCGGGCCCCTGATGCACCTCCAAATTGTCTTAGTCCCCACACACACACACACACACACAAAGGATCAACGGTGGGGTGCATGGTCACTTTTCGCCTCAAAACCACAGCAACCATGTCTCAGGGAAGGCATTCAACCCTGGTTGGCATTTTCTGCCCTTGGAGTCTCAGGGACCCCCAGAGCCCCGCCCCTCCACCCCTTTTTTCACAAAAAGAAGGGGGGACCCCACCCCAGTTTAATCCGCACCTTTGCATTCAGTGACAGCTCTCCACCAACCCCGCCCGGGGAATTCCGACCCCAACCCCCAAACCAATCAAAGGTGGGTGCGCCCCGCCTCTGCCCCAGAGACCCCTCTATTTTTTTTTTTTTTAACTAGAGCACTGTTCAGCCCTGGCTTATGGTGAAGCGGGGGATTGAACCTGGGACTTTGGAGCCTCAGGCATGAGAGTCTGTTTGCATAACCATTATGCTATCTGCCCTCCGCCCCCAAAGACCCCTCTTAAGTCTCCAGGGTTGGGGATGGGGCTACAGCCTCAAGGTTTGGACACGCCTCTAGGATCAGGCTCCTCCCCTAGGAGGCCCAGGCCAGCGTTAGGCTCCGCCCCCGATCAGACCACGCCCCCACTGCTTCTGCCCCTGGAGCCAGGCTCCGCCCCCATCCAGACTCCAACACCCCCGCCCCCCCAGGCCGTGCCCCCTAGCTGAGGCCATGCTCCAGAGCAGATTCCTTCTCCTGATTGGACCCTTCCCACATCCAACCGCGCACCTAAGGATAGGACACGCCCCGAATAGATTGCTCCTCCTGATTGGACCCCACCCCAACAGAAGACCACGCCCCCAGGCTAAGACCACACCCCAGAGTAGATTCCTTCTCCTGATAGGCCCCCATCCCAGCAGGCAAGAGGCCACGCCCCAGAGCAGACTCCTCTTCCTGATTGGGCCCCGTCCCCTTGTCCAGCCACGCCCCCAGGCTGAGACCCCGCCCCATCACTTACCCGCCACCCGCACAGTGATGCGCCGTGCGTGGCGCCCATGCGCATTGGTGGCCGCGCATTCGTACTCGCCACCGTGGCTGCCCAGGGCGCCCACCACGCTCAGCGTGCTGTTGTTGCCCGACAGGCCGAAGTGCAGGGCCCCCGGGGGTGCCCGCCAGCTGATCTGGGCGGGGGGCCAGGCCTCAGCGCGGCAGGTCAACGTGAAGTTCCCCCCGGGGCGCACGCCCCCCGGAGGCGAGGCTGCCAGCTCCGCCACCACCGGCCGGTCTGGGGGTGCAGTGGGGCACGGAAGGTCAATGCGGCTGCGATGAACCGGACATCGCCCCCTCACCCCAGATTCCCTTCGCCAGTGATGGGAAAGAATGGGAACCCGAGGGGCCGGGCACTGGTGCGCCTGGTTGGGCGCACATGTTAAAAATGTACCATGGGGCCGGGTGGTGGCACACCTGGTGGAGCGCACATGTTTCAATGAGCAAGGGCCTGCGTTCGAGCCCCCGGTCCCCACCTGCAGGGGGAAAGCTTCACGAGTGGTGAAGCAGTGCTGCAGGTGTCTCTCTGTCTCTCACCCTCTCTGTCCCTCCCTTCCCATTCGATATCTGACTGTCTCTATCCAATCAGTAAATAAAGATAATAATTTTTTTTTAATGTGCAAGGACCCGGGTTCGAGCCCCCGACCCCCACCTGCAGGGGGAAAGCTTCACGAGTGGTGAAGCAGGGCTGCAGGTGTCTCTCTGTCTTTGTCCCTGTCACTCCCTTCTCTCTTGGTTTCTGGGGAAGTCTAATTTAATATATATATATATCAATTTTAAAAATAATAAAATGGGGCAGGGGTAGATAGCATAATGGTTATGCAAACAGACTCTTATGCCTCAGGCTCCAAAGTCCCAGGTTCAAGCCTCTGCACCACCATAAACCAGAGCTGAGCAGTGCTCTGGTAAGTAAGTAAGTAAATAAATAAATAATAAAATGGGGACTGAGCAGTGGTAGGCCTGGTTAAGTGTATATAGTACAAAGCACAAGGACCCACTCAAGGATTCCGGTTCCAGCCCCAGGATCCCCATCTGCAGGGGGGTCACTTCACAGGTGAAGCAGGTCTGCAGGTGTCTTTCTCTTCCCCTCTATCTTCTGCTCCCCTCTCAATTTCTCTCTGTCTTATCTAACAGCAGCAACAATGAAAAGAAAAATAATAATAAAAAAGTGAGGGCAGGCAGTAGCATACCTGGTTGAGCGCACACATTGCAATGCACCAGGACCCAGGTTCAAACTGCTGGTCCCCATCTGCGGGGGGGGGGGGGGGGGGCTTCACGAGTGGTGAAGCAGGGTTGCAAGTGTCTCTCTGACTCTCTCCTTCTCTCTTTATTTTATTTTATTTATTTTACTTTTGAGAGAGATGCAGACAGAGAGAGACACAGAGAGAAACACCAGAGCAGTGTTCAGCTCTGGCTTATGGTGGTGTCTGGGATTGAACCTGGGAATTTGGAGCCTCAGGCATGAGAGTCTGTTTGCAAAACCATTATGATATCTACCTCCTGCCACCTCTCCTCTATCTCCCCCTCCTCTCCCAATTTGTTTCTCTCCAATAATAAATATTTAAGAAATAAACAAATTTAAAGGAAAGGATGGGGCCCCATGTCCTTTAACATTAGATTGGGAGGCTTGTTGGGGAGGGTCCCCAAATTTGGGGACAGCGGTTCTGGTCATGGAACCCAGACTTCCCACGTGAGATGATGCATTGTTCTGCCAGTAAACCACAACTCTCTCCATTCCCCTCCCCCAGTTTTCAGTGCCCTCGAGTACATGAGACAAAGGGAGGGACCACCCCGGGAGGGACCCCCCCCAATCCCATATACTCACACTCCACGCCCACTGTAACTGTCCGGGCGGCGGTGCCATGACTGTTGGTCGCCAGACACCGGTAGGTGCCCGCGTCCTCCCGGGACACGACCATCCGCTGCGGCCGGGGGTCGCCTTCTCTGGAGCAGAGCACCCGAGGGGACGGGCGCCCCCGGGCGACACAGGCCAGCGCGCCAGCCGCGTCCCCCTCCAGCCACGTCTGCTGGCTCGGGCATGTGGCTTCGTCCATCTGCGGCGGCGCTGCAAAGCCACCATTGGGGTGGGGTGTATCAGGGAGCGCCCCGGAACCCGGCTGCGGCGTGGGGGGGAAGGGGTACCCCCCCAAACGCGCCCCTCCCCTCTCAGCCCTCCCCCCTCGCCCCCCCGAGGGGTCAGCTCACACTCCGCGCTCACGGCCACCATCTTGATCACTGTGCCATGCGGGTTGGTGGCATTGCAGATGTAAATGCCAGGAGTCAGGTCGGTGGGGACGGCGGGGGCTCTGGGAAGGGGGTCCGGGGGTACCAGTGGCAGCAGCGCCCCCTCGCTAGCACCCCCGGAGCCCACACACTCCACGCTGGGCTGCGGTTTCCCGTCCACCTCGCACGAAAACAGCCTTCCAGAACCTTCTACCCACGTCCAATTGCTGGGGCAGCCCAGCTCCTCAAAACTGGGCCCGTCTATGGGTGAGGAACGGGAAGTCAGTCCAGGGGAGTCTGGGACCCTCGCGTCTCACACTCCTCTCGGCCCTGGCTGGCGGGTTCCCCCAACATACACACACTCACATTCCACCGTGACCGCCACGGTTTTGGCAGCTGAGCCCCGCGCGTTGGTGGCTTGGCAGCGGTAGGTGCCCGCGTGCTCCCGGGCCACCTGCAGCCGCCCCTCGACGACCCTGTGGTCCCCAGGGCGCACGCAGCTCACGCTGGGTGTGGGGACTCCCTGCGCCTCGCAGCTCAGAAACTCCTCGCTTCCTTCCAGCCATGTCAGGCGTTCAGGGCAGCCTTCACTGTCCAGCGCTGGCGCATCTGTGAAGGAAAAAAGGGGGTGTCGTCGGGTTTGGCACTTCAGGGTCAGACAAGCCCTGTCATGCAGGAAGACAAAGGGGGTGGCTTTCTTTCTTTCTTTCTTTCTTTGCCTATAGGGTTATCACTGCGGCTCATGGGGCTCTTCATGGGGCGCGAGCTCCTCATGGGGCGCGAGCGCTTCCACACTACGATCATCCTCTCTGGCATTATGCTATTCCACTGCAGAATACTGTGCCCCAGGATGGTTCCGTAGCCCCCATGTCCACTTGGTCGATTCCAAATTATATTCCTCCATGAGGATCATTTCTGGAACCATCCGTTCCACCCCGGTTCCATGGCTGCCAGTTCTTAGCAACATCACCCCGCCAGATAGTCGTCGGAATGCGGCATCCTCTAAGTTCATTTCCCACGTCTACGCTGGACCGGACCTGCCAATATACGCGGAGATCTTCGCCCACCCTGTCCAACGCTTGACGTCTCATCACCCAATCTGGTCCCCTACGCCTACACTGAACTTCTCTGTTCCAGACTCTTGGAAACAGAGTTGGCAGTCAGCTGAGGTCAAGAACAAACACCTCATCACAGACCCCTGCCAGCGTCAACCCGGCTTCGACCTAGCACGTTATGATCGGGCCCTCCTCAATCGCTATCGAACAGGCCATGGCCGGTGCGCCGCTATGTTCCATCGCTGGGGAGCCAGAGATGACCCGAACTGCCCCTGCGGCTCCAGACAGACTATGACCCATATAGTCAACGACTGCCACCTCTCCAGATTCAAAGGAGGTCTCGAAACTTGACATCAGGCTCAACCTGACGCTGTTGGCTGGCTACGGAAGAAGGGCAAACGCTAGAAGAAGAAGAACTGTGGCTCAGTGCCTGCACTACATATCCACTGCTCCTGGATCTTCTGTCCCCCTCTCAGGTTCTCTCTGTCTTATCCGACAGCAGCAACAATGAAAAGAAAAATAGTTTAAAGAATAAGGAGGGGGGCAGGCGGTGGCGTACCTGGTTGAGCGCACACATTGCAATGCACCAGGACTCAGGTTCAATCCGCTGGTCCCCATCTGCAGGGGGAAAGCTTCACGAGTGGTGAAGCAGGGCTGCAGGTGTCTCTCTGACTCTGTTTTTTAAAATAGTCCTCTTCTCTGACAGAGATATTTATTTATAAGAGAGACACCAAAGCGTCTTTTTATTTATTTATCCCTTCTGTTGCCCTTGTCTTTTTTTATTGTTGTTGTGGTTATTCTTTTTTTTTATATATATATATATTTAATATTTATTTATTCCCTTTGTTGCCCTTGTTTTACTGTTGTAGTTATTACTGTTGTTGTTGTTGGATAGAACAGACAGAATGAAGAGAGGAGGGGAAGACAGAGAGCAGGAAAGACAGACACCTGCAGACTTGCTTCACCGCCTGTGAAGCGACTCCCCTGCAGGTGGGGAGCTGGGGGTTTGAACCGGGATCCTTCCGCCAGTCCTTGCGCTTGGTGCCACCTGTGCTTAACCCACTGCGCTACCACCCAATGTTGTGGTTATTCTTGTTGTTGCTATTGATGTCGTCATTGTTGGCTAGGACAGAGAGAAATGGAGAGAGGAGGGGAAGACTGAGAGGGGGAGAGAAAGACAGACACCTGCAGCCCTGCTTCTCCACTTGTGAAGCGACTGCCCTGCAGGTGGGGAGCCAGGGGCTCGAACCAGGGTCCTTTTTGCCGGTCCTTGCACTTTGCGCCACATGCGCTTAACCTGCTGCGCTACCGCCTGACTCCCTCTCTTTCTCTCTTTATTTATTTTACTTTTGAGAGAGATGCAGACAGAGAGAGACACCAGAGCACTGCTCAGCTCCAGGGTTATCACTGGAAGCCATTTTCTCCCCAATTTTGTTTCCCTTCTTATTATTGTTCTAATTTTCATTGCTGCTGTTGTTGTTGTTGGATAGGACAGAGAAAAATGGAGAGAGGAGGAGAACACAGAGAAGGGGAGAGAAAGACAGACACCTGCAGACCTGCTTCACCATTTCCTAGAGCCTGGAACCAGGATCCTTACACTGTTCGGTGCGCTTCATGCCATATGCATTTAACCTACTGAGCTACCACCTGAACCCCCAGGGGTGGCTTTTTTCCTGCACCCTAGGAAGTTTCCACCTCTCAGTGGTGGGAAAAATTGTTAGACGGTTGGGAAACTACAAAGGGGAACATTCCTCTCCACATTCAAGCCATGCCCCCTTCACTTATTTATTTATTTACTTATTCATTTTTTACCAGAGCACTTGTCAGCTCTGACTTCTGATAGTGCAAAGGATTGAACCTGCATCATGCTATCTACTGCCACCCTTTAAAAAAATATTTTATTTCATCTTTTTTATTCTTTCTTTTTTTGCCTCTAGGGTTATTGCTGGGGCTCAGTGCCTGCACTACAAATCCTCTGCTATTAGTCTTGGAGGCTATTAGGACAGAGAGAAAAAAAAAAAAGAAAGAAAAAGAAAGAAAATACGCAGAGAGTTACGAGAGCCCTGCTCAGCTCTGGCTTCTGGTGGTGCTGGGGATCGAACCTGGGACTTTGGAGCCTTGTGCAGGAGAGTCTTTTGCAGAACCATGATGCTGTCTCCCCAAGCCCTCCCTTAACTTCATGCACGAGACTGCTCGCCCACCCCAAGATCCTGAGGGCAGGAGAGAGGCGAGCCCCACCCCTTCGAGCACCCCGACTCACACTCCACCTTCAGCGTCACATCCTTGACCGCCTCGCCCTGGTCATTGGCGGCAGTGCAGCGGTAAGTGCCCGCCAGCGCCCGGGTGACCGGGCCCAGCAGACCCAGTGCCAGCACCGCCCCGCCGTCCAGGCGCGCACAGTGCACCGACGGCGCGGGGTTCCCGCGGGCCTCGCAATGCAGCGTCTGCTCCGGGCCCTCCGGCCACGTCCAGCTCTGGGGACAGTCGTCGTCATCCAGCCGGGGGCTGTCTGCGGGGCGGGGGGGTGAGGAGTAACACACAGGCTAGACGGCCCCACGTCCAGGGACAGGACGGGTCCTGGGGTGGATGGGCGACTGGGGTGTCAGTGCCAACTCACACAGAACGCGGAGCTCGGCGCTGTCGTTCTTGTGCAATGTCACCCCCGCCACTTCTTGGGTGGCGTCGCAGAAGAAGCTGCGGCCGTCGTCGAACTCGGTGGCGTTGAGCTGGAGCTGGGCGGGCTGCCCGGGCTCGGTAGCTGGAACCCCGTCCAGTATCACCAGGGATCCGGCACCGGCCTCACAGGTGACTGTCACGGTCTGTCCCTCGGGGGCACTGGACTCGCTCAAGATCACACGAGGCGATGGGAAGCCTGGGGGGCGGGACATTGGTGTCCAGTAACCACGCCCCTCATGGGATGGAATCCTCCCCTCGCCCCGCCTCTTGGGCCACACAGGCCCCGCCCCCAAAGTCGGGGGGGCGTCTTATTCCCCCCCCCCCCCCGGCCAATCAGGCTCAGTAGTCCATAAACACCGCCCCTCGGGTTTTCAAGTCCCGCCCTTGGGTGTGACAATCACTCCAACAACCAGTCAGCTTCATCCTTTTGGATACTCGTCCATTTGAGGGCCCCTTCGAGTTCCCCAGCCTTGGCTTTGGATGACAGCCAATCAGGGTCAGTCTTCCATAAACACCACCCCTTCGATCAGCTTCAGCCTTCAATATACTCCGCCCCTTCGGGTTTCCAGGCCCTGAATGGGCTCCCGCCTCCCCTACAGCCAATCAGAATCGCTCTTCCATATACCCCGCCCCTTGGGCGTTCCAGACCCCGCCCCTCTTATATAAAGTTCTGCCCTCCCCTTTCCTTAGCTCCATTCTGTCGCTGTCCTGGAGGCCTTACTGTAGACGGTGACATTCTCCCGGCTCTCCCGGCTCTCGCCCCCCAGGGTCACGCTGCAGACGAATTGGCCGGCGCCCTCCTGCTCCACGCCCGCCATGGCTGCGGCAGTGGCCAGGAGCGCATCTCCGTCGAGGGTGACACTGGGGCTCAGCTTCTGGTCCCCCAGTGCCAGGACCACCCCAGCCTCCGTGGCAGGAAACAGCCCATCCAAGGAACAGCTCACGAATCCTTCTGAGCCCACTTCTAAGAGTCGGGGGGCCGTGAGGAGCGGGGCGTCGGGAGGCAGGGCTGGGAGTGGAAGGGCAGAAGTAGGACATTCAAGACGTGCTAAGCACCTTACACACATATTACTACTACTACTAATAATAATATAATGAGGATGATGATGATGACGACGACGACTATGATAACAGAAGCAGAGCCTCCCTCCGGCATCTGAGAATCAGGGATCAAACTTAAACTTCGTGCTTGGGAATCCAGTGTTTAAAAGACCAGGCAGGGGCACACCTGGTTAAGTGCTCACATTATAGTGCGCAAGGACCCAGGCTCAAGCCCCTGATCCCCACCTTCACGAGGGGAGCTTCATGCGTGGTGAAGCAGGGCCGCAGGTGTCTTTTTGTCTCTCCCCTCTCAATTTCTCCTTACCCTATTATACACATTCATTAACTTTTAAAGACATATTTATTTATTTCCTTTTGTTGCCCTTGTTTTGTTGTTGTAGTTATTGTTGCCATTGTTGTTGGATAGGACAGAGAGAAATGGAGAGAGGAAGAGAAGACAGAGAGGGGGAGAGAAAGACAGACACCTGCAGACCTGCTTCACCGCCTGTGAAGGGGACCCCGTGCAGGTGGGGAGCTGGGGGCTCGAACCGTCGGGATCCTTAAGATGGTCCTTGCGCTTTGCACTTAACCCGCTTCGCTACCGCCCAACTCCCCATAATTAACTTTTTGTAATACTGATTTTTCCGCCCTCTCAGTCACTCTTAGCTCCACTCACCGAAGGTCCTGAGTTCCCGGAGCTCAGAGGTATTTTCAAATAGTCCAAGGCCATGGGGCCTCAGGTCCAACTCAGCCTGGCAGGAGAAGTTGGCCCCATGGTCCTCTCTCCTCGCTAGTACCGTGGCGGTGAGCACTGCGCCCCTCGCTCGGAGTGGCTCCCCGACGAAGCTGCGACGGATCAGCTCCTGGGCGCCCCGAAAGAGGCTGAGGGTCAGGCTGGACCGGGGTCCTGCTCCAGGGACTCGACAGCTCAGGGTGAAGTTCTGGTCCACCGGCTGCCAGGCGGGCAGAGGCAATAGTTCCACGCGCTCTGGTCGCTCTGCGAAGGGACGAGGAAGGGAGGCTTGAGGAGCCTCGACGTGACTCTTCGATGTGACTCGACAGCAGGGGGCGCTCCAAGCAGACACCCCAGGGGGAAGGCTTGTAGGATTCCGGAGGTTGCCCCAGGGAGGGATTGAACCCCGTTAATGGAGGATGGGGAAGCATGCATAATAACAACTGCCCCCCTCCCGCGACGGCAACTCACGATAAGTCCGGATGAGCCCCCGAGCCTGCAGCGTGCGCCGGGCGCAGCGGAAAAAGCAGACGGGCTGGGTTTCGGGGTCCCTGATGTCCACCAGCTGCCTCGCCAGCCAGCGCAACCCCCTCTGTGTCCCATTGCGACGCAGTGAAGTCTCCAGACCACCTCGCTCCGGCCGGGGGCAGTTGGTGCTGCAGTTCAGCCAGAGGGAGCCCCCTCGCTCCACCAGCGCCACTCGGGGCTGCACGTCGGCCCAGAAGGCTTCCTGGGCCACCGCTACTGCCCCCAGGGATGGGCAAGTTGGGGGGGAGGCCAGTTCAATCTGGGGGTTGCCCCTCCCGCTTCCCTCCCCTCCTCTCCCTCCCACAGAGGCTCTAGAACGACCCCCTGGAGTCCCAGGCTGGAAATTCTACTCATCCCTAGAAAAAGCTGGCGAGTCCCCCACTCCTTGGGGTAAAGGGGGGGGGGCTGACCTGGAGTTGAGAGGCAGATGATTGGCCCCGGGTTCGAGTTCTCCCCAGAGTGGATGGAAAGATGAGAAAATGTGTGTGTGGTAGGAAGGGGGGAGTGGTGGGAGGCAAAATGGGTGTTTGAAGGGGATAGGATGAGACAGCTGGGGAGAGAGAGAGAGAAAGTGACCTTGTGGGTTCTCAGGAAAATACGGGAGTGGGGGAGAGTCTGAGTTGGATGAGAAGGGGGTTCAAGAATCAGAGAGAGGCCCAGGGAGAGCTGGGTCAGCCTGAGAGAGCACCACCTTGCAGGCCTAGAATCCAGGTTCAAATCCAGGCACCATCTTATGTCAGATATGAGCAGAGCTCTGGTGTCGCTCTTTCATAAAACATAAAAATCGGGTGCGGGCGGTAGTGCAGCGGCTTAAGCGCACATGGCGCGAAGCGCAGGGGCCAGTCAGGTTCAGAGCCCCCGGCTCCCGACCAGCAGGGGAGTCGCTTCACAGGAGGTGAAACAGGTCTGCAGGTGTCTGTCTTTCTCTCCTCCTCTCTGTTTCTCTTCCTCTTTCTATTTCTCGCTGTCCTATCCAACAACGGTGACATCAATAACGGCAATAATAATAATAATAATAACCACAACAATGATTGAAAAACAAGGGCAATAAAAGGGGGGGAAATAGCCTCCAGGAGCAGTGGATTCATGGTGCAGGCACCCAGCCCCAGCAAGAACCCTGGAGGCAAAAAAAACAAACAAACATGAAAATCTATTTTAATCAGAAAGAAAGGTTGACAAAACAAATCAGACTGTGAGAGCACCAGCATACCGGCTGGAGATCCAGAGGCCCTGGGTTCAATCTCTGGTACTGCCTTATTCCAGAGCTGAGCTTGGTTTTGTCTCTATTCCTCTCTTCTTATTCTCATAATAAATAACTAAATCCTCTCTCTCTTTCTCTAATAAGAGAGGCTGGGTGGTGGCTCATTCAGTAAAGTACACAGTGTATCATGCTCTGGGACCCAGGTTCAAGTCCCTGGTCCTGCAGAACATGGAAACAGTCCAGTTGGGTGTCTCTCCCTCTCTTATCTCTTTTTTTTGTAAATATTTATTTATTAGATAGAGACAGAGAGGGAGAGAGACAGAGAGACACCCTGCTTCCCCACCTGTGAAGCTTCCCCCCCTGCAGGTGGGGACCGAGTGCTTGAGCCTAGGTCCTTGTGCACTGTAATGTGTGCACTTAACAAGCCGCACCTCCGCCTGGCCCCCCTCCCTTATCTCTCTCTCAAAAAAGAGAGAGAGAGAGAGAAAGAAAGAAAGAAAGAAAAGAGAAATAAAAATAACCATAGCGGAGCACCAAGAAGGAAGCCAGGGAAGGAACTGAGAGAGCAAACAGCCCAAGGACTCGGTTGTCAGGGGGTGCGTGCGCACGGAGTGGGGCGGGGGGTGCCGGCAGATCGCTTTTGAGTCACCACAGTTGGGGACACGGCGGAGCGTGCGAGGTGGAAGCAGACAACCCGGGGGCGGTGGGGGGAGCTTGCCTTGAGGACGCGAGATGGGCTTTGGAAGGGCACCCCGAATTTCTACATAGGGAGGGGGGGTTAGTGGGAAGAGAACTGGGTCTCCAGCGTGCGGTGGGGATGCGGGAGAGAGAGACCCAGAGACAGAGAGACTCATGCACACAGACAGAGGAAGCCAGGGGGCTGCAGGTGTGGGGGAGATGTGTCAAAACGCGGGAGCCAGGCGAGGGCGGAGCTAAGAGGGGTCGGGGAACTCCGCCCCCGCGCCGTGTTTCCCCCCCCCACCTCCCACCCACCCACCCCAACCCCCCCAACCCCTGGCAGCCGGGACGGGGCGTTTACCTGCGAGGCCCAGCAGCCCCAGGCCCAGCGCAGCGCAGAGGCCGAGAAGCCCCCGCGGGGACCCGGGCATCGCCGGCGCAGGGCGGGGGGGAAAGCGCTGGAGGCGAGGGGAGCCGCAGCGCCGAGCCGGGCTGGGCTGAGGACGGGTGGAGAGTTGGGGGAGGCGGCCTTGCGCTCGGGGATTGGTTTAACGTTGGTAACTTGGTTTCCAAGGAGGGGGCGGCAGCAGAGGCGGCGGGGTGCAGGAGATGGGGGGCGGGGGGGGGCGCGGGCGTGTGCCCCGGCTCTGGGCCTTGGCCCAGGCGAGCCGGCGACCCCCAGAGTCTGCGGGGAGGCCGGCCCAATCGCAGGAGTCAACTGTGGGAGGAATTGGGGGGGTGCCCGTAAGCCCCCGCACCCCCCACTCATGGGAGAGCAGGAGGAGGGGGGGTCCCCGTCTCCAACCCCCACCGCACTCGTTGGCTTGGATGTTCGTAGAAGGAGCCGGACTCGGGGCTCCGCCTTCGATCGAGCTCCTCCCGTCAGTGCCCACCCCCCAATTCTCCCGGGGCGCGCAGTGTTGGGGGGACTTGGAGAGGTTTGAGAATCGCCTGGGGTGGGGGAGAGGAGGGAGGGCAGTAAGGACGACCCCTTGCCTCCCCACATCGCTAGATCCTGCCATTTGGGGGACCCTGGAGGCGGAGGGAGATAGCCACGCCCCTCGGTCCCCCGGCTCCTCCCCCGCACGCGACGGAGGGGGCGGGACCCCATTGCCAGCGAGCCGGCGACACGTGCGCGCGCGCGCCCGGCGTCTAAATAACGGGGGGCGGTGGGGAGAGCAAGGGGGGGCTCGGCTGGGCGCCAGGTCTGTACTTACCCAGCGTGCCGCGGGCACGTGTCTACACGGCGAATAGGAACTGTACCCCCCACCCCCAATCCTCTGGCTTATTGGGGTGGGGTGGGGGCTCTGGACCACGTGAACCCAAGGGACCTTCTGGGTCCCCGGTGATTCCGCATCAGGGTCCCAAGCCTTTGACACCCTGATGCCTTGTGCCCGCCGCCCCCTCCCCCCCAAGCCCAAAGACAGGTGGGGGTGACACCCCGCCACCCCCACCCCCACGTGGGCCATCTGGAGATCCCTTGGCGGCTGTCACCGCCTGGGACCCCATTCCTCAGCGGGGGTGGAAACGGGGCCGATTCTTGATGTTTTGGATGAACTTGAACGACTCCCCCCACCCCTGGACACCGCCCCCTCCCCGCGTCCTAAAGTGGATGGGGGCGGGGGCAGGAGCGGCGCAAGAAACTTAACAGCCAATCAGAGCCGAGGCGTGCTTGCATGGCAGCCAATCAGGACAGACCGTTTCACTACGGCCCCGCCCACCTGCTCAGGCTTTGGGGGTGCTGACCCAGCAGGTCCCCCTGGTCGCGGGGCTTCGCTTCACGTCGGTTTTGTACATCGGGGTCCTCTACCCTTGGTGAGGGGGGCAGAGCGAGCACCTCTGGGACTCCCCCTCGAGTGAGAAGACTTGAAAGCAACTATTAAGGGGTCAGCAGGAGACGAGCCTGGAAGCTCTTCCGACGGAGCGAGCTGCTGGAGGCTTTATTAATCCGCTTTTTTTTTTTCTGGAGGGGGACACAACCCCATTTGTTCCAACTTGGAGCTGCCCCCCCCTACACCGTGGGCTGCATCCGCAGGCACCTACACACATAGACCCCCCCGACGAAGAGGAGGATCCCTGCCAGGCATGCGAGGGAGCTGGAGGCCACGAGTTTGGAAGCGGGGTGCCAGTCTAGGGTGGGGGGGAACAGGAAGGGGACAGTTAGGGCCGCAGCATCTGGAGGCTCAGCCCCTCCGACCCGCCACCTCACCTTGAGACCCCGAACTTACCCTGCTCAGTCGCCCCAGGGAAGGGTGGCAGCGTTATGGGCGCCGAGGTGGCACGGACCACCAGGTCGTCCAGGGTCAGGCGTGCGTGGCAGGTGACAGGGAGCGGGAGGTCGCGGGGTGGCGTGTGGAGCACATGAGTCAGGGTCACGTTGGCCAGATTCACGCCGGTGAAGCGCTCCAGGCTCTCGGAGTACAGCATTCGGCCACCTAGCCGCAGCGCCACCACCAGGAAGCCCACCGGAAACACGTGGGTGATGTGACAGCGAAGCTTGTACTTGCCGTCCTCCAGGACTGGGGGATCCAGGGTGACTCTGCGGGGCCTTTCTGCAGTGACAGAGGGAAACTGGGTGGTGGCTCAGCTGGGCGAGCCCTCACTTCACCCTTCGCAAGGACCCGGGTTCAACACCAGCTCCCCCACCTGCAGGAGGGAAGTTTCAACCAGTGGTGGAACAGGGCTGCCGGTGTCTCTCTGTCTTTCCTCTATCTCTCTACCTTCTCTCAATCTGTGACTCAAAAATGAATATTAGAGGAGTCGGTCGGTAGCGCAGCGGGTTGAGCGCACTTGGCATGGGAATCCCGGTTCAATCCCCCGGCTCCCCACCTGCAGGAGAGTCGCTTCACAGACTTGAATCTGGTGTCTGTCTCTCCCCCTCTCTGTCTTCCCCTCCTCTCTCGGTTTCTCTCTGTCCTATCCAACAGCGACATCAGTGGCAACAATGGTAACTACAACAGTAGAACACAAGGGGCAACAAAACGGAGTAAATAGAAATTTTTTTTAAATAAATAAAAAATATTCTTTTAAAATCTATAAAGAGGGCCATAATGTGGCACACCTGGTTGAACGTACATGTTACCATGCTCAACGACCTGGGTTCAAGCCCTGGGTCCCCACCTGCAGGGGGGAAGCTTCATGAGTAATGAAAGAGGTGCTTTAGGTGTGTGTGTGTGTGTGTGTGTGTGTGCGTGTGTGTGTGTGTGTGTGTGCCTCTGGGATTATCACTGGGGCTCCATACTGGCACTATGAATCCACTGCTCCTGGAGGCGTTTTTTTCCTGAAAGGGAAGGGGAGAGAGAGAGAGAGACAGAGAGAGAGACAGAGACAGAGGAAGTGAGACAGAAATTAACCTGCAGACATGCTTCACCACATGTGAAGTTTTCCCCTCTGCAGGTGGGGGACCAGGGGCTTGAACTGGTTCTTGTACACTCCACCAGGTACTCTCCTGCCTGGTCCCTCCATTTTTTAAAAATTATTTATTTATTTATTTATGAGAAACATAGGAGGAAAGAGAAAGAACCAGACATCAGTCTGGTACATGTGCTGCCAGGGATTGAACTCAGGACCTCATGCTTGAGAGTCCGATGCTTTATCTACTGTGCCACCTCCTGGACCACCCTTCACTTTTTTTTTTAATTGGATAGGAATCGATAAGGTAGGGGGAGATAGGGAGAGAGAAGGATAGACACCTGCAGACCTGCTTCACTGCCGATGAAGTGTCCTCCCCCTACACGTGGTGAACGGGGTTCAAACCCAGTTCCTTGTGGAAGTCCTTACATGTACTACTCTGTGTATAGTACTATGAGGGCTTAACCGAGTGCGCACTGCCAGCCCCCCACTTCCAATATCTCCCCCTTTCCCCTTGATTCCCCTCTGCCCTATCAGAATAGATAAATAAATAACAGAGCCAAAGCTCCCCCTCCCTCAACACTGAGACAGGTCCGTGGGCACCCCCTAGTGCCAGTACCCACCCCAGCCCTACCCATCAGATGTGTCAATTTGCTCGCCCTCACTGCCACCCCTGGGTGACCACCCCTCCGTTCCCCCTCACTGTAAGTGTTAATCCTGGCTGTGGCCCAGCGTGTGGCTCCCCCGCAGGTGACGAAGCAGTGCGCGTCGGAGCTCCAGACCCTCACGTCCACCAACTGGAAGGCCACCCAGCCTGGCCCGCTCAGACTTTGGCCCCGCTTCAGAGGGGTGTGGAGCTTGAACCCCTCTGGCAGGGGGCAGTTGCTGCTACAGTTGAACCACACTGAACTTCCTGGGGGCACAGCGATGAATTCAGGGTTCAGGAGCACCCCGAAGGACTCCGGGGTCCCCTGGGGTGTGGGAACAGAGCCGTCCCTTTGAGCCCTGCGCCCCTGTACACTTCTGCCAGCTCCCCCAGGGACAGCGGGGTTAAAAGTCAGCAGTAAGAAGGGGAGCAGAGGCCCCATGGCTGAGGGCTGGGACTGAGGATGGCCCCCAGCCAGAGAACCCAGACTGCCTGTGTAGATAAGGTCCTTACGGCACCGCCTCCTCGAACCCACCCATGGTGTGTGAAAAAGTGGGGCCTCCTTTCTCCTTTCCAATCACTTGGCTGTCCTTACTCCCCACCCCCTGGAAGATTCCAGAGTCCCCTGATCAGCCACACGCCCCCGCCCCCCCCCCCCCCCCCGCTGTTTTTGCAAAGAAAGACCAAAAGACAGACTTGGGCTGTGCTGGATTTTCACTGGAATATTCTTTTCTTTTTTTAATATTTACTTATTTCCTTTTGTTGCCCTTGTGGTTTTATTGTTGTAGTTATTATTGCTGTTATTGATGTTGTTGTTGTTGGATAGGACAGAGAGAAATGGAGAGAGGAGGGGAAGACAGAGAGGGGGAGAGAAAGACAGACACCTGCAGACCTGCTTCACCATCTGTGAAGCGACTCCCCGGCAGGTGGGGAGCCGGGGGCTCGAACTGGGATCTTTATGCCAGTCTTTGTGCTACCGCCCAACTTCCTTCGCTGGAACTTTCTTTTTATTTATATATACTTATTTTCCCTTTTTGTTGCCCTTGTTGTTTTTCATTGTTGTAGTTATTATTGTTGTTGTTGATGTCGTTGGTGTTAGATAGGACAGAGGGAAATGGAGAGAGGTGGGGAAGACAGAGAGGGGGGGAGAGAAAGACACCTGCAGACCTGCTTCAGCATCTGTGAAGCGACTCCCCTACAGGTAGGGAGCCGGGGGCTCGAACTGGCATCCTCACGCTGGTCCTTATGCTTCTCACCACGTGCGCTTAACCCGCTGTGCTACCGCCCGACTTCCTGGAATTTTCGAAGATCTTGCCCAGACTCAAGGCTCGACCTTGGACCAAGTTCAAGAGCTTAACTATGATCTGTCTAGCCAGTCTGAACCCCGCCCTCCCTCCCAACTCCCTTTCTGGGAAAAAAAAGTGTGAGCCAGGAAGTGGGGTGCATGCAGCTGCTTGGCTCTGGTATGGTGTAAAGGCTGCACCCCAAGATGTTATGCTTGGCATTCAGAAGACACAAATGGCCCAAGGGCATGCGGCACTTAGCACAAGGAAACACAAGTTCCCCGGATGCCCAGGGCTCAGAACGCTTACAGGTCTCTACCTCTAGCTCCCCCTACCCCTCCCAATTTCTCTCAGCCCTGTCCAAAATTAATACAAAGCACAGCAATTAAAAAAATATATATGCGACTTTGTTTTTTGTTTTGCCACAACGTGATTGGGGGGGAGGTCACATGTGTATGATTCTATTGCTTCTGAGACTTCTTTTCCATCCAGATAGAGACGGAGAGACACCCTGGCACTACTCCCACCATCCATGGAGCTTCCCCTGTTGCCATGGTGTTCCCATGTGGTGCTGGGGCTCTCTTGAACCCCAGGGTTTTCAGGTCTGTACGGCTTGTGCTTGGACTGTAGAACCACTTCCCTGGTAGCTGGTTTTTTTTGTTTTTTTTTTTAGTATTTATTTATTCCCTTTTGTTGCCCTTGTTGATTTATTGTTGTAGTTGTTATTGATGTCGTCATTGTTGGATAGGACAGAGAAGAAATGGAGAGAGGAGGGGAAGACAGAGGGGGGAGAGAAAGATAGACACTTACAGACCTGCCTCACTGCTTGTGAAGCGACTCCCCTGCAGGTGGGGAGCCGGGGGCTCGAACTGGGATCCTGACACTAGTCCTTGCGCTCTGTGCCATGTGCGCTTAACCCGCTGCGCTACCGCCCAACTCCGTTTTTGTTGTTTGTTTTAACAACAAAGTTAACAACTTTTGTTGTTTGTTTTAACCAGAGCACTGCTCGGCTCTGGTTTATGGTGGTGTAGGGGATTGAACCTGGGACATGAAAGTCAGGCATGCCAATCTCTTTGCAGAACCATTATGCTATTTACCCCATTTTTTTTTGTATGTGTGCAGATCTTTTTGTTTTTCCGTGTTTTCTCAGAAGAGGAAGTGGGGGCGAACTGGCTGTGGCTTAGCTTCTAGAAAGGGTTCCAGCTGGACGTGAATTCACACACAAAGTTGCAGTGGTTACTAAAGCTGCTTTTCTGCTGCTGTTGTTTGAAAGATTTATTTACTCACAAGAGACAGAGACCAGAGCACTGTTCAACTCAAACTGGGGGCCCTCCGGCATGCAAGCGTTGCATTTCAATGCACTGAGCTATCTCCTCCACCGCCCCTCTTTTGTACCTTGTCTCTCTGTGTGTGTGTGTGGGGGGGGGGTTGGCATTGCCTGAATGTTCTCTTGGTGCTGAGTCACAGAGATGGAAGCCAGAGACAAACCAGCAGGGGGCCTGGTCTCAGGAGACTCGGTGGTTTAGCTGCCATGGCGGGGGGGGGGGGGGGGAGCTCACCAAGACCTTCCTCTGGTGGCACGGGGCCTCCCATGCAGTACTGGGGGGGTTCCAACCTGAGAGTGAGCCTTACCCAGTGGGCTAGCTCAGGGGCACACCACCAAATTTACTGGAGGTACTGTGTATTAAGGCTTTGACAGCAGAGGCCATGATCTGGGTTTAGGGGTGGGGTTGGGAAGAATGGGGGTGACTAAGGATCAGCAGTCTTGCCCTGGGCACTTAGCCAGTTGAAAAGCCACATCCCCATTGCCCGCCAGCAGAGATGGGGAATTCCAATCCCAACTCCTAGATGAACTTTCTGGTTGGCTTTGCGCAGTGTACAGCCTCAACAACCGCACCCTAGTAGTCTTCCCTCTTGTCCCCATAGGAAAAAAAAAAAAAAAACCCTCAATAAATAACTTTCCTCAAAGAAACGAATAAATAGACCCTCCATCGAGGGAGGGGGTTCGGGACGCGGGGGTGAGGAGATGATATACAAAAGTCTGGGCACTTGGGGTGCCATGTCGCATAGCTTGCCTGGGGCTGCGTGATCTTGGAGCACGCCATCAGGACGGGATCCCTTGGGGAAAGGGGATGGGATGTCACCCCAAGACGAAGTGTGGGTAGTGCGTCCTCCCCTTGCTCCGACTCTAGCTGGGTCATCCCAGATTGTCGTCCCCTCCAGTTGGCTGGGTCCAGGAGTTTCAGGTCAAGGGCGTGGAACTCCAGACTTGCAGGTGGCCATGACCCCCAAATGCAGTGTCTCCAACGGAGGCCTTACAAAAAAAAAAAAAAAAAAAAATTCTCCCTCTCCATGTAAATCACTGGAGCATTGGCCAGGAGCAGGGGGCGTGGCAAGGAGCGCCTATCATTTGGCCAGGAGTTGGGGGTGCGGCCATGGAACTCCTGTCATTGGCCAGAAACAGAGGGTAAGGCCAGTGAGGTCCAGCCATTGGCCAGGCTCGGGGCGTGGTCATTCAGGGGGCGTGGTCATTCAGGGGGCGCAGTCAGTGGATTCAACTTCAAGGCGGCCTCTTCCTGGGCTTTCTGCAATTCGTATTTCCGGATCTTCCTCTGGCGGTTGTAGTGGTAGCCCAGGAACCCCGCGACGGTCAAGACCACCACAAGGACCACCCCGATAATGATGATCAAAGTATAATCTGGGCCTAGGAGGAGGACAGCAGAAGGGATGAGGGCTGAGCTGGCTTCCCCGTCACCCCATCTCACCCCTACCCAGCCCCAAACCGTGGCCACACTCACTGATGACCTCCACGACCACTTCCCGAGTGACAGTTTTCAGGAGACTGCTGGCGTGACACACATAGGTGCCCCGAATCTCCGCCTTGACAGGCTTCAGGTCCCCAATGGGTAAGGGGGCGTCATCGCCTTTCCGGCGACAGTCCAGCTTGGGGGTGGGGTTCCCCCAGGGCTGGCACCGCAGGGTCTGATGCGAGCCGGCCTCCCATGTCCAGTTTCCGGGGCAGTCCTTGTCGCTGAGTCGCGGGCCATCTGCAGAGATAGCCAGATCAGAGACAACACCCAGGGACCATGTCGCCGCCTCCCTCTGGGACTGGAGGACTTGGGGACACCCGGGGTGCTGGAATTGGGGGCGGGAAGGGGGTTGGTTACTTACACAGGACGTGGAGCTCCCGGCTCTGGTTCTTGTGGAACTTCTGTCCTGCCACTTCCAGGGTCGCGGAACACAGGAAGAGCCGTCTGTGGTCCTGGGCGCTCGCACTGAATGTGAAGTGGCTCTTTGGGGCCGGGGGTCTGGCTGGGGCTCCTCTCAGGGTCGCCAAGGCTCCAGCGAAGGCCTCGCACTCCACCTTCACCTCGGTCCCCTCTGGCACCTCCGAGGCACTCAGGGTCAGACTGGGAGCTGGGAAGCCTGGGGGCGGGGCAAAGACGGAACCCTTGGAAGCCACGCCCCCTCGCTGACCCCCGCCCCCATTCAAGCCCCTCCCCTACCTCTCAGGGGACCCTGCAGCCCTGCGGCCTATATTGGATCCACCCTCTTTTTTTAAAAAAAAAAAAAGATGACAGGTCATTGGTTCCACCCATAAGCTCTAGACACACATCTCAAGAGACGGGAAAGCTTGAGGCCAGGGCACGCAGTGAGGCCCACCCATGTCTCCCAGTCTGGCTGCCCCCTCTCAGCAGAGAGTCCCGCCCCTGACACTAGTTCACTCCACCCACCAGGCAATCTGATCCCCCCACAAGTCCAGCCCTTAGCATTAGCTCCAACCGCACCAGGCCCTTGGCATAGGCCCCGCCCATCATGAGCCCCGCCCCTACCTACACTTGCCCCCCCCCAAAAAAACCTTGATATTGGCTCAACCCATCATAAAGTCCAATCACTAGCCAGGAGGAGGGGGCGTGGTCAAGGAGGACCTGTGGGAGCCACTGGGGGCGTGACTGGACTGGACTCCACCCAAACCCCCACATCTGTCCCTGATTGGGAGTAAGCCTCCCTGGGGGCGGGGCCCGCTACAGGCCCCGCCCCATGCTGCTCCCCCTCCCACCGCACCCCCATACTTACTGTAGAAAGTCACGTTCTCCACCGCCTCACGTCTCTGGCCTGCCAGAGTCACCTCACACTTCAGCTCCAGCTCCCCCTCCTGCTCCCACTTTGTTGCCACTTGGGCCCAGACGGCATCCGTCCTGGGTGTGATCTTGGGGTTCAGTTGCTGTCCCCCGACCTCCAGATGGACCTTGGCCTCTGAGGCTGGGAACAAGCCGTCGAGGGAGCAGTCCAGGTTCCACGTGGTCCCCACTTCTACCGCTTTGGGGCTCACCAGGCTCGGCTGTGTTGTCGGCATAACTGGAGAGAGAAACGGGAAACGCGGGAGTTGTGGGGGTGGCAGTGAACAAAGTTGGGGCAGACAACTTTTTTGGGGGACCCCTCCAAAAAAAGTTTTCTTCCCGGAGGGCTTCGTTCGAAACTGGGGTCACCCAACTCAGCACACATGCCCCCCAAACCCCAGATCACAGGCTTCTTGTAAGATCCTGCCATCTGTGCACCTCATTCTTGAAAGATCACCCCCCACTCCAATTCCCAGAGGTCAAAAATATTTTTAGGGAGTCGGGCGCTAGCGCAGCGGGTTAAGCGAAGGTGGCACCAAGCGCAAGGACTGGCCTAAGGATCCTGGTTCGAGCCCCCGGCTCCCCACCCGCAGGGGAGTCACTTCACAGGCGGTGAAGCAGGTCTGCAGGTGTCTGTCTTTCTCTCCCCCTCTCTGTCTTCCTCGCCTCTCTCCATTTCTCCCTGTCCTACCCAACAACAATCACATCAATAACAAAAAAAAAACCCAAGGGCAACAAAAGGGAATAAATAAATTTAAATATATATATATTTAAATTTATTTTTTAATTACTTATTTATTGGATAGAGACAGTCAGAAATTGAGAGGAAGGGGGGAAGAGAGGGAGAGAGACAGACAACTGCAGCCCTGCTTCACTATTCGTGAAGCTTTCCCCTTGCAGATGGGAACCGGGGGTTCGAACCTGGATCTGAACCCATGTTAACATGTGCGTTCAACCAGGTGGGCCACCACCCAGCCCCGAGGTCAAAAAATATTTCTTTCCCAGAAGCTTTTGCGATCTAGATCACTCCACTGTTAGCACTCCTACCCCCCCTCCCCGAAAAAAAAAAAATCAGGAGTCCCTTTGTTCCCTGACCTCTGCACCCCAAATGTGAACCCCTCTGGCCTGTGGACACCCCGGTGCCTCACCGAAGATCTGGAGGTGCTGGGAGGCTGAGCTGTTCTGAAACAGCTCCAGCCCTTGGGGTCGCAGGTCCAGCTCGGAGCGACAGGAGAAGTTGGCCCCGTGGTCCTCCCTCCTCGCGGTGACTGTCATCTTGATGGGGTCCTCCCCCTCGGCAGAAAGCCGGCCAAGTTCCTCTTTGTCGCGGAGGAACACCACGCTCAGGCTCTTCCGGGGTGCCCCTCCGGCCACATGGCAGCTCAGGGTGAAGTTGTCACCCGCGGGGACCCAGGGGGGCAGAGGGGCCAGGTCTACGCGGTCTGGGAAGGCTGCAATGAAAGCGGAGGGGAAGGGGTTGCAGTGAGGCTGTTGGCCTGCAGGGGGCGACGGAGTGCTTAACCCCATCCGGCCAACCTGTCAGGGAGGGTAAAGTCCCAAATTAATTTCTCCTAGGGAGTCGGGCGGTAGCGCAGTGGGTTAAGCACAGGTGTCGCAAAGCGCAAGGACCTGCTTAAGGATCCCAGTTCGAGCCCCCACTCCCCACCCTCAGGAGAGTCGCTTCCCAGGCGGTGAAGCAGGTCTGCAGGTGTCTGTCTTTCTCTCCCCCTCTCTGTCTTCCCCTCCTCTCTCCATTTCTCTCTGACCTATCCAACAATGACAACATCAAAAATTACAACAATAAATCAACAAGGGCAACAAAAGGAAATAAATTAAAAAAAAAAAAAAAAGAAAAACACATCCCTGCCAAGCTTGGGAGAGGGGGAGGTGTAAGCCTCTCAGAAGGGAAAAAAGTTCTGGAATGTTCTGGGAGATTCCATTGAAATGTAAAAAATGTCCCCAAGAAGCCACAACGGGTTCACACCCCAGTACTCAGTGTCCCTGAAGCACGCAGCCCTGGGGTGTATGTGTGTGTGTGGAGGGGCGTATGCGAACTGGGGAGAGCTTCCACCAGGGCTTGCCAACAAGAGTCTCAGCAACCCCCCAAAATAAAGAAAAAGGCAGCCTGGGAGATGACATAAGACCTGGGAGGAGGTAGAAATATGGAAGGCCGCAGAGTGGGTCGAGTGGATTGTCAAAGGTCAGGTCCCGGGTTCGATTCCTGGCATCACTTGTGCCAGAGGAAGGCTTACTTCTCTCTCTCATCACTCAATAAATAAAATCTATAGTAGTGGTCCGGGAGGTGGCGCAGTGGATAAAGCATCAGACTCTCAAGCATGAGGTCCTGAGTTCAATTCCTGGCAGTACATGTAACCAGAGTGATGTCTGGTTCTTTCTCTCCTCCTATCTTTCTCATGAATAAATAAACAAAATCTTTAAAATAAAATAAAATAAAATCTATAATAAAAAAAAAGTGTGGCAGTCAACGCCCATGTTCAGTGGGGAAGCAATTACAGAAGCCAGACCTCCCACCTTCTGCATCCCACAACGACCCTGGGTCCATGCTCCCAGAGGGATAGGGAATGGGAAAGCTATCAGGGGAGGGGATGGGATATGGAGATTGGGTGGCAGGAACTGTGTGGAGTTGTAACCCCCCGTCCTATGATTTTGTTAATGTCTCCTTTCTTAAATAAATAAATTAATTTAAAAAAAAAGTGGGGGGGGGGCAGGTGGTGCTTAAGCCAGTCGAATGTACCATGTTACCAGGCACAAGGACCTGGGTTCAAGCCCCCAGGTTCCACCTCAGAGAGGAAGCTTCACGAGCGGTGAAGCAGGGCTGCTGGTGTCTCTCTGACTCTCGGTCTCTCTATTTCTACCTTCTGCATCAAAAATAAATATATGTAAAAGAAACATAAGAGGGGATAGATAGCATGATGGTTTTGCAAAGAGACTCTCGTGCCTGAGGCTCCAAAGTGCAGGTTCAACCCCCTGCACCACCAGAGCTGATCAGTGCTCTGGTAAAAAGAAATAAATAAAAAATCAAGTAAGAGCACAGAACGAGGTCTGGAGGGGGCACAGTGGAGAAAACACTGGACACTCAAGCCTGAGGTCTTACGTTCGATTCCTGGCATCTCATGTGCGAGCTAGAGTTAGCTAACTATGTATAGTATATGTCTTTGTTTTATTTAAATTTTACTTATTTATTATTAGATAGAGACAGAGTGAAATTGAGGAGGAAGGGGAAGACAGAGAGGGAGAGAGACAGAGAGAGAACCTGCAGCCCTGCTTCACCACTTTCACACCATGTGCGCTTACCCCGCTACGCTACCACCCCTGACCCCCCCACCATATTTGTTTCTTTTTATGTGATGGGACAGAGAGAAACTGAGAGAAAAGAGAGAGAGAGAGAGAGAGAGAGAGAGAGAGAGAGAAACCTACAGCCCCTCTACACCGCTTGTGAAGCTTCCGCCCCACTGCAGGTGGGGAGCAGGGGCTTGAACCCAGGTCCTCGCGCCTTGTACTATGTGCGCTTAACCCAGTACGCCACCGCCAGGCCCCCCCCCCCCCGTTTCCTGAACAGCTATGTGGACGGAGCTGTAAACTGGACTCTTGGAAGTCAGACTGTTAGCTCATTTGAGAGGTCAGACTGGTGGCCCTTTGGGGGTGTAAATATTCTAAGTTGAAGCCCAGGAGGGGGGACAGGGGATAAAGCACTGGGTCCTCAAGCATGAGGTCTGGAGTTCCAGCATCACATGTGCCAGAGGGAGACTCTGCCTCTCTCTCTTCCTCTTCCTCTCTCTCTCTCCTTTTTTTTTTTTACCAGAGCATTGATTAGCTCTGGCTTATGGTTATGAACTAAACTTGGGACCTCAGAGCCTCTGGCATGAGAGTCTCTTAGCATACCCATTATACTATCTACCCCCCCCCCTTGCTTCTCTCTCTTTCTCTCTTTCTATTATTTTCTTTATTTATTGGCTAGAGACAGCCAGAAAAATCAAGAGGGAAAGGGGATAATAGAGAGGGAGAGAGACAGAGAGACAGCTGCAGCCCTGCTTCACCACTCGTGAAGCTTTTCCCTTGCAGGTGGGGACGGGGGTTCGAACCCAGTCCTTGTGCATTGTAACATGTGCGCTCAAGCAGGTGTGTCACCTCCTCTCTCTCTCCTTTTCCTTCTCATAAATCAATAATTAAAAGAGGTGAAGGAGTCGGACGGTGGCCCAGTGGGTTAAGCACATGTGGCGCAAAGCACAAGGACCAGCTTAAGGATCCCGGTTCGAGCCCCCAGCTCTCCACCTGCAGGGGAGTCGCTTCCCAGGCGGTGAAGCAGGTCTGCAGGTGTCTAACTTTTTCTCCCCCTCTCTGTCTTCCCCTCCTCTCACCATTTCTCTCTGTCTTCTCCAACAATGACGACATCAATAACCACAACAATGTTAAACAACAAGGGCAACAAAAGGGAAAATAAATAAATATAAAAAAAAAAATTTAAAAAAGAAGGTGAATTCTACGGTTTGCATTTCAATAAAACAGAGAGAAAAGACAGAGAGAGGCCAAGTCAACCTAACTCCTAACTTCCACTTCTCACCTCTAACCACCTAGCTACAAACATCACCTTTTGGGGGTCACAAGTTCAACAACAGCCCCCCCTAGAAAGAAAAAACCACAGAACCCACATGGTGGGGCCCTGAGCTCCAGGGAAGAGGGCTGGCTTGGCCCTGGCTACTTCTCAAACCCTTGAATGTCAGTCCTCACCACTTCCTGGTCACCCCCCTTCTTCCTGTCACCCCATTTGTGACCTGGACAAGGTCCCCCACACACACACACACACACAAGTGGCCAGCTGTTCTCTGGTTTCCCAGCAGCCAATCCTCTGTTCTCTGGACCTGCCCTGCTCACACACATTCCATGAGTCCCTATTACCTTGAGAATGAAGTGTTGGCCATCAGGCCACTTTGGGGAAGCCTGCCTCCCCAGCTCCAATCACCCCAATCCATTAATGTCTCTCCGTAACACTGGGCCTCTTTCTTTCTTTCTTTTTATTTTTTTTTACTATTGTTGTAGTTATTATTTTTGTTGTTATTGATGTTGGCGTTGTTGGATAAGACAGAGAGAAATGGAGAGAGGAGGAGAAGACAGAGAGGGGGAGAGAAAGACAGACACCTGCAGACCTGCTTCACCACCTGTGAAGCGACTCCCCTGCAGGGGGGGAACCGGGGGCTCGAACCAGGATCCTTATGCCGGTCCTTGCTCTTTGTACCACCTGTGCTTAACCCACTGTGCTACCAGCCAACCCATATATATATATGTATGTATGTATGTATGTATGTATGTATATATATATATATATTATCTTGTTCTTTTTTCATTTACTTTTAGACAGAGGCAGAGAGAGAGAGAGAGACAGCACAGGCCTGAAGCTTCCTCCAACACAGCGGGGGCGGGACCTGAACCCACGTCACGCACATGGCAAAGCAGCGCGAATGCGGCTCTGAGGCTCGAACCCAGGTCCTTGCGCTTTTTGTTAAGTGTGCTCTCTCTAGCCATCTCTGGTGAGCCATCTCTGGTCCTCATTCTTTTGAGGGAGATGAGAGAGGAAGCAAGAGACGTAGAAGGAGAGACAGCCCAACTTGGCTCCACCATCCATGGTGTTCCCATGTGGTACCCAGGCTCAAGCCCAGGGCCTCCTACTTGATAAGGCATGCGCTCTACCCAGTGAGCCATCTCCTGGCCTCCCCCATACACACACACACACACACACACACACACACACACACACCTTGTTCCCTCAGCCTGCACTGCCATCAGCCTGCACTCCCAGAAGGCCTCTTCACCAAACTCCTACACAACCTTCAAAACCCTAGGAGGCATCTCCTGTGGGAATTACGACAGGAGAGAAAGCTCCGACACCCAGAACTACTCCCTCAGCTTTATGTCTCTCCTGGGAGATCCCAATGGCACCCCCGAAAATCCCAGAGGGGTCTCAGAAAGCCAGGACTCAAAACCAGGAAGTGTGGGGAGTCGGGCGGTAGCACAGTGGGTTAAGCGCAGGTGGCGCTAAGCACAAGGACCAGTGTAAGGATCCTGGTTCGAGCCCCCGGCTCCCCACCTGCGGGGGAGTCGCTTCACAAGCGGTGAAACAGGACTGCAGGTGTCTGTCTTTCTCTCCCCTTCTTTGTCTTCCCCTCCTCTCTCCATTTCTCTCTGTCCTATCCAACAACAACGAGATCAACAACAACTACAACAATAAAACAACAAGGGCAACAAAAGGGAATAAATAAATAAATAATTTATAAAAAAAAAAACCAGAAGTGTGGGGACTTTCAAGTCTCAGGCCGTAGTGCGGAAGGACCTTTGGGCAGCTAGTTAAGGGTTTTCCCAGGGCTTTCAGAGTCTAACTAACACCTCCCCCATCCCAGCCTGCCACCCCCAATGTTTGGGGACTTTCCCTTTGTTCTGTCACTCTGACGACATAAGGTCAGAAGTCACACCTAGTATCCCCCCCACACACACAAAAAAAGATTCTCTCTTCCTCCCTCTCTCTCTATAAAAAGTAGTGAGGTTTGTTTGTATGTTTTTGAAATATTTTCTTTCTCTCTCTATATATTTATTATTGGATAGAGACAAATTGAGAGGAGTAGGGGAGATAGAGAGGGAGGGAGACAGAGAGATGAAACTTTTTCTTCCTTTTTTAAATTTTATTTTATTTAACTTATTTATTCTCTTTTGTTGCCCTTGTTTTATTGTTGTTGCTGTCATTCATTGTTGGATAGGACAGAGAGAAATGGAGAGAGGAGGGGAACACAGAGAGGGGGAGAGAAACACAGACACCTGCAGACCTGCTTCACCGCCTGTGAAGCGACTCCCCTGCAGGTGGGGAGCCGGGGGCTCGAACTGGGATCCTTAAGCTGGTCTTTGTGTTTTGCGCCACGTGCGCTTAACCCGCTGCGCTACAGCCCGACTCCCCATTTCATTCTTTTTTTTTCCCTTTTGTTGCCATTGTTTATCATTGTTTTGAATATTGCTGTTGTTGGATAGGACAGAGATATCGAGAGAGGAGGGGAAGACAGAGAGGAGAGAGAAAGACACCTGCAGATCTGCTTCACCACTTGTGGGGAGCTGGGGGCTCAAACTTACGCAGGTCCTTGTGCACTTAACTCGATGCGCCACTGCCAAGCAGAGCCTCCCTCTGGCACTTGCTGGGGATGGAACTCGGGACCTCACACTCTCAGAGTTCAGCATTTTATCCACTGCGCCTCCTCCCAGGCCCCCTCCCAGCCTCCTCTCTTCCCTTCAATCATCCGAGGAGAAGGTCAGCAGAGAGACCAGAAGGCCCCTGACCTGACCCAGTAGATAAAAAGGCCCCTGGGCCAGGAACTCAGAGTGATTAATCTCAAGGCTGAGCTGGCTAATTCTCTTCCCCTCTTCCTTCCTTGATGATGATTTGGTTTTGTTTTGGGTACATATATTTCTTTCCTTTTCTTCTTTTTTTTTTGCCTCCAGTGTTATTTATTTATTTATATTATTTTTTAAAATATTTATTTTATTTATTTATTCCCTTTTGTTGCCCTTGTTGTTTTTTATTGTTGTAGTTATTATTGTTGTTGTCGTTGTTGGATAGGACAGAGAGAAATGGAGAGAGGAGGGGAAGACAGAGAGGAGGAGAGAAAGACAGACACCTGCAGACCTGCTTCACCGCCTGTGAAGCGACTCCCCTGCAGGTGGGGAGCCGGGGTTTGAACCAGGATTATGCCGGTCCTTGTGCTTTGCGCCACCTGCGCTTAACCCGCTGCGCTACAGCCCGACTCCCCAGTGTTATTTATTGCTGGGCTCAGTGCCTGCACCATGAATCCACTGCTCATGGAGGCCATTTTTTCCTCTCTTTTGTTGCCCCTGTTGTAGCCTTATTGTGGTTATTATTGTTGTTGTTGATGTCGATGGTTCTTGGATAGGACAGAGAGAAATGGAGAGAGGAGGGGAAGACAGAGAGGGGGAGAGAAAGACAGACACCTGCAGACCTGCCTCACCGCCTGTGAAGTGACTCCCCTGCAGGTGGGGAGCCAGGGGCTCGAACCGGGACCCTTCCGCAGGTCCTTGCGCTTTGCCCAAGTGCACTTACCCTGCTGCGCCACCGCCCAACTCCCTGAATGATTCTTTTTTTTTAAGATCAAGAGTGAGAGACAGAGAGAGGAGAAACAGCACAGCCCCATTCCACCACTCATGAAGCTTCCCACCCCCCAACCCTTGGCCTGGGGCTGGGGCTCCCGTGTTGGTGGTGGGTAGAGACCCAAGTCCCAGGAGATGCTTTTTCACAACTACCTATGTTTCCCATCACCCACCGAGGAAGGGGACAGCCGCCCTGAAGCCCCCTCCACGTCTATTACTCACCATACACAGTGACAGTCATGGAGGCCATGGACTGCACCCCGCCACAATTGGAGAAGCACTTGGGGGTGTCATCTTCCTGTATGTCGTTCAGCAGAAAGGCTTTCCAGAAGGTATCCTCTGCCCCTCCGAATCCTCTACTCTCTTTGGACAAGATGGTCTCCAGCCCCAGGGAGTTGCAATCAGAGCTACAGTTCACCAGCAGAGAGCCACCCACGGGGATGGTGGCATCTGGAGGGTACACAGAGACCTGGGCCGCCTCAGGCGCTGGAGCAGAACAGCAGGGAGAGAGAGAGAGAGGGAGGTGAGTGGGGGTGGCAATTACTTCCTCTCCATTACATCCCCCCCCCAGGGCCGCTGTCCCTCCAGGCCTGAGCAAATCACAGGTTCGAGATCTTCCTCATGTGGGAGGTTGGGGGAGACAGCTCGGCCTCGGAGAGCTCCAGCCTGCAGGCCCGAGGTCCCAGGGGTTGAGAGTTGGATCCTTGGCCCTGGCTGATGCTAGAGCTCAGTAATGCTCTGGTTTCTCGATTTTTCTTTTTAAACATTTATTTATTTATTCATTTTTTCTTGTTGCCCTTTTTTTTTTGTTGTTGTTGTTGTTATTATTGATATCATCCTTGTTGGATAGGACAGAGAAAAATGGAGAGAGGGGAAGACAGAGAGGAGTAGAGAAAGACAGACACCTGCAGACCTGCTCACCGCCTGGGAAGTGACTCTCCTGCAGGTGGGGAGCCGGGGGCTCGAACTGGGATCCTTACGCCAGTCCTTGCTGCGTGCCACCTGCGCTTAACCCGCCGCACTACCTCCTGACTCCCTTTTATATATATATATGTATGTATGTAATTTGTTATTTCTTAGATAGAGACAGAGAGCAACTGAGAGAGTAGAAAGGGAGAGAGACGGGGCCAGGTGGTGGTGCACCTGGTTAAGCACACACATTATAGTGTGCAAGGACCCAGGTTCAAGCCCCTGGTCCCCAAGTGCTGGGGTGAAGCTTCAGCTGTCTCTCTCCCTCTCTATCTTCCCCTCCTCTCTCCATTTCTCTCTGTTCTATTCAATAAAAGGTTTTTTAATATTTATTTATTTACTTTAACTTTTGTTGCACTTGTTTTTTATTGCTATTGTAGTTATTGTTATTTATGTTGTTATTAGATAGGACAGAGAGAAATGGAGAGAGGAAGGGGGAAGAGAGAGGGGGAGAGAAAGACAGACACCTGCAGACCTGCTTCACTGCCTGTGAAGCAACTCCCTTACAGGTGGGGAGCCGAGGCTCGAACTGGGATCCTTACGCTGGTCCTTGCGCTTTGCGCCAAGTGCGCTTAATCTGCTATGCTACCGCCCAACTCCCGGAATGTTTTTTTTTTTTTAAATCAGTTTATTTATCCTACAAAAGCAAGAGCTCAAAAACCAAAGCGCCCCTTCCTGGCCCATGCAGTGCTGGGGTTTAAACCTAGGACTTCAGGCCTGCAAATCCTATGCCTTCTCCTGCGAAGCCACCTCTGTGGGGTCCTGCCTTCTCACAGGTGGGAAAACTGAGGGCCCTTCAGACTCACTTGTCTGGTCTGATTGAAGAATGCCAAAAGCCACACCCTTGGCACCCACAGTCTCCTGCATTTCAGACTTGTGACCTCAGAACCTCTCCTGTTTTCTCCTCCTCTTCACTTGCTCCTGTTAGCGGCTGACCTCAGGACCTTTGCACCTGCCCTCTGTCTCCACTCTTTTTTCCCTTTCAACGAGGGAGGAGAGAGAGGCAGCCTCTTCTGAGGTCTGAGGACCTCTCTGCTCAGGCCTCACCCTCCACCAAATTCCCCTTCCTCCCTGTGTGAGTCTGCGTTCCTCGGAGCCAAATCCTTAACCAGCAGTTCTTAATTATCTTGTTTGCATTTTTCAAAAGATTTACTTATTCGTGGGAGAGAGGGAGAGAGAAGCAGGGCCTCCCTTTGGCACATGAGATGACAGGGATCTCATGCCAGAGAGTCTAAAGTTCTGACCACTGTGTGTCTCACTTGCTCTCTCTCGATTCCCTCTCTCTGTTTGTTTCCAGGGTTATCACTGGGGCTCGGTGCCAGGTGCCAGCACAATGAATCCACTGCTCCTGGCTGCTAATTTTCCCCCCCATTTTATTGGATAGGACAGAGAGAAACTGAGAGGCGAGGAGGAGATAAACAGACAGAGAGACACCTGCAGACCTGCTTTACCGCTTGTGAAGCCCACCACCCCCCATGCAGGTGGGAAGCCAGGGCTCAAACCCAGTTCGCACACTTTGTACTGTGTGCCCTTAACCAGACTTCCTTCTCTCTCTTTCTCTCTGAATGGTGAAAAGAAAAGTAGAAAGAGAGAAAGAGAGAGAGAGACATTTCATCCCAGGGTGAAATCATACATTCCTTGGAGACTGTCAATAATAATAATAATAGTAATAATAATAATAATCTTTTTTTAAAGATTTTATTTATTTATGAGAAAGACAGGAGGAGAGAGAAAGAACCAGACATCACTCTGGCACATGGGCTGCCGGGGATCGAACTCAGCACCTCATGCTTGAGAGTCCAAAGCTTTATCACTGCGCCACTTCCCGGACCACATCTTTTTTTTTTTTTTTTAAAGGAAGTTCTGTCAGTGCAGCTGGCTTAGGAAAAAAAAAAAAAAAGAGTTCCCTCCTGTCCTTGGTTCTGGTGTCTCTGGCTGGGTGGTGCCCAGTGTCTGAGAGACTCTACAGGGAAGGTCGCTTGAGCCCCTTTTGGCAGGTGGAAGGGGACCCCTTAGCTGAGCCCTTGAGCGGGTTCCCTACAGGACACCCCCATCCCCCCTCCCTCTCCCCTCTCCTCTCCCTGCAGGCTGAGTGTGTGTGTGGGTGTGGGGGGGTTCCTCACTTCTCTGTGCCCATGTCTGGGCACGCTGAGCTTGGAATTCCCCACTAAGCAGGACTCCTGGACTTTCCCGGGGCCCAGGGATCAGAAGCAGATTATATACATGTAGGGGACTGAAGGGGCAGGGGGGTCCCCAGCTTCCCTCCGCTGGTGTGGGAGGCTGTGCTATGCACCCCACTTCAGCCTGCAAGGCGGACCCCTATTATCCTGCGCCTTTTATCGCTTGTCAAGATTCACTGCAGTGGTCTGGGAGGTGGCGCATTGATAAAGCTTTGGACTCTCAAGTATGAGAGTTCTGAGTTCGATCCCCGGCAGCCCATGTGCCAGAGTGATGTCTGGTTCTTTCTCTCTCCTCCTGTCTTTCTCATTAATAAATAAATAAAATCTTTAAAAAAAAAAAAAGGGCAGGGGAGACAGCATAATGGTTATGCAAACAGACTCTCATGCCTGAGGCTTCTAACTCTCATATTCAATTCCCCACACTACCATAAGCCAGAGCTGAGCAGTGCTCTGATGTTTCTCTCTGTTTCTCTCCCTCTCTCTCTCTCTCTGCATTTCTCTCAAAAATAAAATAAATAAAATATATTTAAAAAAAAAAAAAAAAGAAACATTAGCCATGTCTGGCCAGAAGCCTCCTGTAGTTTAAAAAAAAAAAAAAAAAGACACTGCAGTCACTGGAGGGTCAGGATTGGAACCCGTGATTTGGACTTCTGTCCCTCTTTTAATTTGTTAAGAGGGTGGGTGGGGGTTAGTCGGGGATGATCGAGCCCCAGACTAGAGAGCTAGATGAGAGCGCTCCCCTCCTGCCTGACCAGCCAGCCGCGCTCTCATTCCCTCCCAGCTGCTAAGAGCTGCCCCCGGTGCTGGGGGTCCCCCACCGGCTCACCTGGCAGAAGGGTGCCGAGCAAAGCTAGGAGCGCGGGCAGGAGGTTGCGGGCGACGCGGAGACCCATGGCGACCCGACCTGGACCTGGTCTGGGTGCAAAGAACTGTTGTGGGCGCGCCCGGGCGCGTGGGTCCCATTTATAGGGGCCGGCGAGGAGGAGGAGGAGGAGGAGGAGGAGGAGGGGAGGGGCCGCGTTCCCGGAAACCTTGGCCTTCCCCTCCGGAACGAGGACTCGGCATTTCCGGATTCGGGGGGTGCCGTCCCGAGCCGGGGGTCCCCCCTCGGTGGCCCTGGAGTTTCCAGATTGCAGCAATGAGCGCCGAGGTGGCGCCGGCGGCCGGGGAATGTGCATTAGGGGGGCGGGGTGGGGGGCGCTCCCGGCAGGACCCATGGAGGGGGTGCACCTGGGGGGGCTACACCTGGTGGGGGGCACCCTGGGGAGCCCCAGTAACCCGATCCCGGGTCTCCACGGCTCCCCAAAGCCATGCACGACCCCCCCATGGCTCTTGAGTCGGGATGCGCAGAGAGGTAAACTGAGGCGCGCAGCCTGGAAGTGGGGTGTGGGGGACTCGAACCCCAAGCCTGCTCCTACCCCTCCACATATCCATGCTCCCCGATTTCACCAGCCTAGGAGCAGCTGGATGATCTCCCCGCATAGGGGGCCCCTCCTGGGAAGGGGTTCCCCCATATCCAGGGTGCACCCCCATACACACCCCTCCACCCCAGTTTCGGACAACTTTGAGATTTTTGTTTTTCTTTCTTCCTTTTTTCTTTTCTTTTTTTTTTTCCTTCCCCCAGATACGGTTCGAACATGCCCGGGCAGCTCCAGGAGGCCGCGGAGACCGGGGTGTCCCTCGCAGATGGGGTTGGGGTCCCCCATCTCCCCGCGCGCCCCCCAGCACCCCGGCACCTGGCACCCCGGCTCCTCGCTGCTGCTTCCCTTTTTCGGTCTTGGTGGCGGACACCCACGCTTCCAGATAAAAAGGAAGGAAACCACCCCGTGACGTGACCACCCCTCCAAAAAAATAATAATTCACCCTAGGGGTCGGGCTGTAGCGCAGCGGGTTAAGCGCAGGTGGCACAAAGCGCAGGGACCGGCCTAAGGATCCCGGTTCCAGCCCTGGCTCCCCACCTGCAGGGAAGTAACTTTACAAGCGGTGAAGCAGGTCTGCAGGTGTCTGTCTTCCCCTCCTCCCTCCATTTCTCTCTGTCCTATCCAATAACGATGACATCAATAACAACAACAATAATCATAACCACAACATGGGTAACAAAAAGAAAAAAAAAAAAAAAAAAGGCCTCCAGGAGCAGTGGATTCATGGTGCAGGCATTGAGCCCCAGCAATAACCCTGGAGGCAAAAAAAAAAAAAAAAAAAATCCACCCTACACTCACAGCTGCAGTTTCCAGGCTGCCGGAGGGGAAACTGAGTCAGCTCCTGGACTTCGAGGGGTGGAGAGAGAGAGAGAGGAGAGAGAGGAAAAAAAAAAAAAAGGAGGTGCTTCGATTTGGAGAGTAGGGGGGTTTCAAATTGAAACTCATGGGTTGCAACCTGCCTGCCTGTCATGGGGAGTGGGTGGGTGGGAGCTGTTTCCAAGGACGCTTGAAGTAGGGTGCAGGGTCACGGGGTGGCCCCCGCCCCTCCAAACCCGAGGTCACAGCCAGCGCGTGCCACCCACGTGGATGCTGGGGACTCGGGTCCTGCCCCCTCCCGCCCATCCCCGGGCTTCCTGTTGTGGGACTCTCGCATCTCGTTGCCATGGAGACCCCAGGCCGGGCCAGGGAGGTCGCGGTGCAGAAGGGGAAGGGAGGGGACCCCGGGGGACAGCAGAGTGACCCCCACCTCTCATCCCATCACACCCTCCCCCCCCCCACACACACAACATTCTTGAAGAATTTCCACGGGAATCTTTCTTGGAGGGTGTGGAGGAGCCTCGATTTCCTCCCAGTCCCCGGCGGCGTGCAGGGTGGGACCAGGGTGTCGCCTGCCTGGGAAAATCTGGGACAATGGGGGCGGGCCGGAGTGGGGGGGGGGACATCTTCCTCCAGCGGAGTTTTCCAGGGGTTTCCAGCGCGCGCCCGGAGCGCCCCCTGACGGCCAGGGAAGCCCCTGCAGAGTCTGCATATTAATTGTTAAGCCCCTGACAATGTTCCGGGGTGGGGAGGTGGGGGCGGTAAGTGGAGGCGAGTGAGTGATTCTGCAATCAATCAATCAATAATCTGAGGCCCTAGGTTCCATCCTCAACACTATCAGAAGCCAGAGCTGAGTAAAGCTCTCGATTTAAAAAAAAAGAAGCTACATATGTAAAGAGTCTTTAGAAATCAATAAAACAAATTCATTATTAAGTCACTAATGAAGATTTACAAAAGGGGGTCAGGCAGTGGATTCATAGTGTAATAACCTTTGGAGACAAAAACGGATGGGAGGGGAATAGTCGCTGGGGAGACAATGCAGTGCTTCTGCAAAAAAAAAGAAAAAAAAAGAAAAACAGGGAGTCAGATGGTAGCGCAGCCGGCAGCCGGTTAAGCGCACAAGCACAAGGATCCCGGTTCGAGCACCTGGCTCCCCACCTGCAGGGGAGTCGCTTCACAGGCCGCAAAGCAGGTCTGCAGGTGTCTGTCTTTCTCTCCCCCCCTCTGTCTTCCCCGCCTCTCTCCATTTCTGTCCTATCTAAATACGACGAGATCAATAACAACAACAATAACAACTACAACAATAAAACAACAAGGGCAACAAAAGGGAAAATAAATACATACAAAAAAATTTAAAGGGAGCCCGGCAGTGGCGCAGCGGGTTAAGTGCACCTGGCAGAAAGTGCACGGACCCGCTTAAGGATCCCGGTTTGAGCCCCCGGCTCCCCACCTGCAGGGGAGTCGCTTCACAGGTCGCAAAGCAGGTCTGCAGGTGTCTGTGTTTCTCTCCCCCCCTCTGTCTTCCCCTCCTCTCTCCGTTTCTCTCTGTCTTATCCAACAACAACAAGAATGACTACAATGATAAAACAACAAGGACAACAAGAGAATGAATAAATCAATAAATATTTAAAATGTTTTTAAAATAATAATTAAAAAAAAGAAACAAAGATGAGATCAGATAAAGAACACATTTTAGTGGCTGTGACTCGAACCCAGGCTGCTTATAACAAATGCTGGGCTGCATCCCGGGCCATTAGGTTAGACTGGGCGTTTGTTCTGACTCAAGGTGATTGAAAACGCTGAGGGTGAGACCGGGGGGCCCATCCTGGACCCCACCTCCAGGATGGTGACTCCTTGGGCAGATCCCAGCGCCTAGGACAATAGGGGGGCCATTCCCAGATGGGATATTTACTGAGAAGCAGCTGACCCCCTCTGACCTTCCTTCCACTCCCTGTGTCTTTAAAAAAAAACAGGGGGTCCCCGTTGTACCCCTAGTCCATTCCTGCCACTGCCAGGAAAGGCAGGGACTTCCTGTAAGGTGCCCAGCTGTCTGGGACGTACCAAGCAAGGAACACACTGCAGAGGCACCACTGTGGTGAGCAGAAGTCACTCAGCCCAGTGGGCTCTGTTTACCCGTCCTCTGAGCCCTCACCTGACCGCCAAGATCTTCCCTGCGGCTGGAATGCTGTTCCCCTCATCTGGCCTCTCCTTACTGGGAGCTGGTATTCTCTCAGAGGGCCTGCTGCCCCCACACGATCTTGAGTCCCCCCTGCCCAACCGCCCTAGTGGCTTCATAACACTTCCTGACTTTATTTTTTATTTATTATTTTTTTATTTTCCCTTTTGTTGCCCTTGTTTTTCACTGCTTTTCATTGTTGTGGTTATTGATGTCGTCGTTATTGGACAGGACAGAGAGACATGGAGAGAGGAGGGGAAGACAGAGAGGGGGAGAGAAAGACAGACACCTGCAGACCGGCTTCACCGCCTGGGAAGCGACTCGCCTGCAGGTGGGGAGCCGGGGGCTCAAACCGGGATCCTTCCGCTGGTCCTTGCGCTTTGCGGCACCTGCGTTTAGCCGGCTTTGCTACCGCTCGACTCCCCCTGACTTTATTTTAATCTTTATTGGCTAGAGACAGAAATCAAGAGGAAAGGGAGGGATAGAGAGGAAGAGAGACCAAGACACCTGCAGCTCTGCTTCACCATTGACAACGCTTTCCCCCTGCAGGTGGGATGGGGGGGCTCGAACCTGGGTCATTGCACATTATAACGTGTGTTCAACCAGATGTGCTACCACCTGGCCCCGCTGACAGTCTTTTGTTCAACTTTTTTTTTTCTTTTCCTCTTTCTTTTTGCTTTTCACCAGAGCCCTGCTCAGGTCTGGCTGATGGTGGTGCTAAGGATTGAACCTGGGACCTCAGAGCCTCAGAAAGGAGAGTCATTTTGCAGATGCTGTCTCTAGGTCCTGTCTTTTCTTCTTGTTGGTTCCTAAGAAACTCTTTACATATGTGGGATTTAAAAAAAAATCAGGACACTGCTCAGTTCTGACTTCTGGTGGTGCTGGGGATTGAACCTGGGGCCTCAGAGCCTCAGGCATGGAAATCGTTTTTGCACAACCATTATGCTGTCTCCTCAGCCTAAATCAAAAAATTTAAAATATATTGACTTATTATTGGATAGAGACAGAAAGAAATCGAGAGAGAAGGGAGAGATAGGGAGAGAGATACCCGCAGCCCTGCTTCACCACTCATGAAGCCTTCCCCCTGCAGGTGGGGACCAGGGGCTTGAACCTGGCTCCTTATGCACTATAATGTGTGCACTAACCAGGTGAGCCACCACCTGACCCCAAATGTTTTTATTGTTATTTGTGAAGAGGTTGGGGAGGGGGAGCCAAAATACCACCCTGGGCACAGGCAATATCATTGAACTGGGAGTGAACCAGAAGCCTCAGACATGCAAGTCCTACCCTGTTCTCACTGAGCCAACTCCCTAGCCTCTCTATTCCTTTTTCACTGCCATGTAGTATTCCACTGTGTGGCTCGAGCCCACTTGGCTGACTTATTCTGTTGACGGCCATTGAAGTGGCCTCTACCATCGATCTGCTGTGTGGATCTTGCTATTCTGTGCAGGGATGGGCACATATTTAAAACGACTTTAAAAATTATTTAGTGAAGGCAACAAAAGGGAATAAATAAATATTTAAAAAAATTATTTAGTACGGAGTTGGGCAGTAGCGCAGCAGGTTAAGCGCAGATGGCGCAAAGCACAAGGACCAGTTTAAGGATCCTGGTTCGAGTCTCCGGCTCCCCACCTGCAGTGGAGTCACTTCACAAGCGGTGAAGCAGATCTGCAGGTGTCTGTCTTTCTCTTCCCCTCTCTGTCTTCCCCTCCTGTCTCCATTTCTGTCTTATCCAACAACAACGACGTCAATAACAACAATAATAACTACAACATTAAAACAAGGGCAACAAAAGGGAATAAATAAATAAATAAATAAATATTTTAAAAAATTATATAGTAGTGGTCTGGGAGGTGGCACAGTGATAAAGCTTTGCATTTTCAAGCATGAGGTCCCGAGTTCAATCCCCGGCAGTACATGTGCCAGAGTGATGTCTGGTTCTTTTTCTCTCCTCCTTTCTCATAAATAAATAATAATCAATCTTTTTTAAAAATTTAGTGGTGGCCATGTGGTGGTGCACATGTTGAGCACACATTCCAGTGAGCAAGGACCCCGGTTTGAAACCCCAGTCTCCACCTGCAGGGGGAAAGCTTTGCGAGTGGTGAAGCGGGGTTGCAGGTGTCTTTCTCTCTTTCTCTTTTTTTAATATTTATTTATTTATTCCCTTTTGTTGCCCTTGTTTTATTGTTGTAGTTATTACTGATGTCCTTGTTGTTGGATAGGACAGAGAGAAATAGAGAGAGGAGGGGAAGACAGAGAGAAGGAGAGAAAGACAGACACCTACGGACCTGCTTCACCGCCTGTAAAGTGACTCTCGAAGGTAAGGAGCTGGGGGCTTGAACCAGGATCCTTATGCCGGTCCTTGCGCTTTGCACCACGTGCACTTAACCCGCTGCGCACCGCCGACTCCCCCTTTTTTTAAAAAATATTTTATTTTAGCTTTTGTTGCCCTTGTTTTTTATTGTTGTTGTTATTGATATCGTCGTTGTTAGATAGGATACAGAGAAATGGAGAGAGGAGGGGAAAACAGAGGGGGGAGAGAAAGACAGACACCTGCAGACCTGCTTCATCGCCTGTGAAGAGACTCCCCTGCAGGTGGGGAGCCGGGCTCGAACCGGGATCCTTGCGCTTTGCGCCACGTGTGCTTAACCCACTGCGCTACTGCCTGACTCCCTCTTTTTTATTGTTATATTACAGAATTACTTGTCAACAGAGGTTTGAATCCACACCATTCGCACCACCGGAGTTCTGAATCTTCACTCTCCCCACTGAAGTCCACCACAGTTCCCCTAAGTTTGTACACATGGGCCAACCGTCCTCTCTACAACTCTCTGTCCACATTTATATATAGTTTATTTATATTTATATATAGTTTATATTTATATATAGTTCTTTTTCTGATTCAATCCTCTCTTTCCCTCCAAGCCACTCATGACATCATAACTACCTCCATAGATCTCTCTCCTTTTCCTTCTCTCTCTCTGGGTGCTGATGGAGCTGGAGTGCAGAGTCCTCTTATCTTCATCCTATCACTTCTCCCCCGGTGGGAGTCTGGATCAAGGTTGTTTTTGGGCATCAGAAGGTGGGAGTTCTGGCTTCTGTAGCTGCTTCTCTGCTGAGCATGGGTGTTGACAGGTCGATCCATATCCCCAGCCTCTGTCTCTCTCTCTCTCTCTCTCTCTCTCTCTATCACCCCCTTCCCTCTCAACTTCTGGTTGTCTCTAGTCAATAAATAAAGATTAAAAATTATTTATTATTGGCATAAGGATCCTGACTTGAGCCCCCACCCGAGTCCCCACCTGTAGGGGGTTCACTTCACAGGTGGTGAAGCAGGTCTGCAGGTGTCTATCTTTCTCTCCCCCTCTCTATCTTCCCCTCCTCTCTCCATTTCTCTCTGTCCTATCCAATGACAGCAACAACAATAATAATAACCACAACAATGATAAAAAAAAAAAAAGGGCAACAAAAGGGGGAAAAAATGGCCTCCAGGAGCAGTGGATTATGGTGCAGGCACCAGGCCCTGACAATTAACCCTGGAGGCAAAAAAAAAAAAAAAAAAGAAATAGATCTTAAGTGTTCTCAAATGATTGTTGACTGTTTCCATAAGGGGTGGTCCTGACTGGAGTAACAGACCACCCTAACCACCACATGTTGGGCTTCTGTCACCTAGCTTGATTCCTGCCCCCGCCCCTATACATGGTGGTGCTACACTGAGCTTGGGACTACACTCTGAGCAGTGCTTGTAGCTGTTGAGTGTAATTACCAGCCAGCTGCCTTAATAAAGACTCTCAAATTTGACTGTACTGGTCTCGGGTGGTCTCTGACGCTGACCCCACAACTGTGAATGCGGGGATGGAACTCAAGACCTCAGGCTTGAGAATCCAACGCTGTATCATCCACTGTGCTTGAACCTGGGCTGCATATGTGAACGAGTGTGTGTGTGTGAGTGTGTGTGTGTGTGTGTGTGTGTGTGTGTGCCGGGTGCTAGGACACACGGCTTCTCTCTTTGCTGAACTCTGGGCCAGGGCCCGTGAGAACCCATCTTTCACCTGCTTCCAGTTCCTCGGGGTTTTGACTCAGAGTGGGCTGCTGGGTCAGATGGTGCTTCCTCCTGGGACAGTTTGAGGAACTGCTGGTGGTTTACCCACATTCACATCCTCACCAGCAGTGGACCAGGATTTGACAGTACCAGTTTCTCCCCGTTCTGGCTGATACATTTCATTTGCATTGTCTCTCTCCTACACCCACTCTGATTCTGCTGCTTTAGGCTGACTTTCTCAGTCCTTCTCGGCAGACAGTGAGTGAGAGACAAAAAGGGAGAGACACCCTGGTGAAAGAGCTTCCCCCCGTGGCACTGTGGCTCTCCAATGTGGTGCTGGGGTTTAAACTTGAGGCCAGACACGCAGCAAGACAGTTGCCCTATCCAGTGAGGTCTTTCTCCCTTCTTCTCCTTCTCCTTCTCCTTCTTCTTTTTTATTTAAAACTTTTTTTTTTTTAAATTACCAGAGCACTGCTCAGCTCTGGCTGATGGTGGTACAGGGGATTGAACCTGGGACTTTGGAGACTCAGGCATGAGAGTCAGTTTGCATAACTGTTATGCTATCTTCCCCTTCCCCTCTCTTCTTCTTTAAGTATTTTTATTTATTTCTTATTGGATAGAGACAGAGAGAAATTGAAAGGGGAGAGGGAGAGAGACAGAGAGACACCTTCAGCCCTGCTTCACCAGTCCTGAAGATTCCCCCCTGCAGGTGGGGACCACAGGCTTGAACCTGGGTCCTGGTGCACTGTAACGTCAGCACTTAACCAGGTGCACCATGGCATCACCCTCCTTCCTTCACTCCTTCTTTCTTTTCCTTTCTTTCTTTCTCTTTCTTTCAGGGCCACCAGAGCCCTGCTCAGCTCTGGCTCCTGCTGGTGCTGGGGATTGAACCTGGGACCTCAGAGCCTCAGGCAGGGGAGTCTGTTTGCAGAACCACTGTATTGTCTCCCCCAGGCCGAGCGAAAGACCCTTTACCTCTGCTTCTTTCTCTTTCTTGTTAATAAGTTAAGCAAATCTTTAACCAACACGGCTGGGGAGATAGCATCATGGTTCTGCAAAGACTCTTCTGCCTGAGGCTCTGAGGTCCTGGGTTCAGATCCTGACACCACCAGAAGCCAGAGCTTAGAAGGGCTCTGGAGTCCCTCTCCTCTCCTCTCCTCTCCTCTCCTCTCCTCTCCTCTCCTCTCCTCTCCTCTCCTCTCCTCTCCTCTCCTCTCCCCTCCCCTCCCCTCCCCTCTTCTCCCCTCCCCTCCCCTCCCCTTCCCTCCTCTCCTCTCCTTTCCCTTCTCTCTTCTTCTCTCTCTCTCTCCATATATAACCAGGGTTCAAGCCCCCCAGTCCCCACCTGCATGGAGGAACTTTCAGGAGCTGTGAAGCAAGGCTGCAGGGTCTCTCTCCCCTCCCCTCTCAATTTCTCTGTATAATCCATCAATAAACAGGGCAGCCACAGAGCTCGGTTTTTGGTTTCTGTTTCTGAAACTGAAAGTGAGTAGAATCGCGGAAGGCACCGTCATTCGAGTGGCAGCAGGAAGGACACTGGTGGCCTTATTTGGAAAGAGGACCTGGGTCACAGACAGGTCTCTTCTGAAGTCATCTCACCCCTGAGCACAGTGACAAAGGGGGAAAAAACAGGCACAGGCTGCCAGCAGGAGATTAGCCTCGAGGTCTGCACTTTGCTGCTGTGATGTGTCCAGTCAAATGAAGCAAGATAAAAAAATAATAAGAATAGGGGACCGGGCAAGTAGCGCAGTGGGTTAAGTGCAGGTGGCGCAAAGCACACGAACCAGTCAGTGTAAGGATCCTGGTTCGAGCCCCCGGCTCCTCACTTGCAAGGGGGTCGCTTCACAAGCGGTGAAGCAGGTCTGCAGGTGTCTGTCTTTCTCTCCTCCTCTCTGTCTTCCCCCTCCTCTCTCCATTTCTCTCTGTCCTATCCAACAACCATGACAGAAATAACAACAATAATAATAACAACGATAAACAACAAGGGCAACAAAAAGGGAAAAGATAGCCTCCAGGAGCAGTGGATTTGTAGTGCAGGCACCGAGCTCCAGCAATGACTCTGGAGACAACAAGAACAAAAAAACGTGGGCTGGGGGAGACAGCATAGTGGTTGTGCAAAGAGACTCTTCTGAGGTCTCAGGTTCAATCCTCAGCACCACCATCAGCCAGAGCTGAGCAGGGCTGTGGGGGATCCTCTTTGACAGATTTTAGAAACTTTAAAAAACAAAAAACTTTTAAAAAATTATTTATTTATTGGACAGAGACAGCCAGAAATTGAGAAGGAAGGGGTTAATAGGGAGAAAGACAGAGCCCTGCTTCACCACTTGCAAAGCTTTCCCCCTACAGGTGGGAGGGACCAGGGATTAGAACCTGGGTCCCTGTACATTTTAACATGTGTGCTCAGGTGCACCCCCCAGGTCCTCCCCACTTCCCTTCTTGAATACAAGGCTGGGGAGACAGCACAAGATTCTCCTGCCTGAGAGAATCACTCTCAGGTCCCAAGTTCAATCCCTAGCACTACCATCAGCCAGAACTGAGCAGGGCTCTGAATTACCAAAAAAAAAAAAATCCCACTACGTAAAGAGTTTTTAGAAATCAACAACAAAGACCTAGGAGATAGCATAATGGTTCTGCAAAAGATTCTTCTGCCTGAGGCTTTGAGGTCCTGGGCTCAATCCCTGGCACCATGGGAAGCCAGAGCTGAGCTGAGCAGAGCCAGGAGGGGTGGTGATGGAGTACAATAGTAGTATTTATAATAATAATAAAATAATAATACAGCAGATGGCTAGGTCGGCACAGCGGTTAAAGCCCTGAGGTCCTGAGTTCCATCTCTGGCTCTGCCTGCAGAGGGAGGCCCTGTTTTTCTTACAAATAATACATCCATCACTTGAGTTGGTGTTGACCGAACTCCTGGCTGGGGTCTCTCCAGTGTGAAGGCCATTTCTCTTGCCTTTGATCTTCTTGATCTGCTTCTGGTGCCCAGGACCCCTTATTTCTCACAAGTAACCCCAAATACTTCTGCTTCCTCCCCCTCCCCCCTCCTTTTCAGCTTTCTTTCACTTTCACTTTTGATAGGAGAAATGACACACCGCCACTGGGAGCTTCCCGGGGTGCAATGGCCTCCCCTCACATGGTGCTGGGCTGCCTGGTGTATGACTCACGTGTGACTCACCAGGTGCCTTACCACGCCAGTTACCTTGTGATCTACTTCTTTTTCGCCACTAGGGTCATGGTTAGGGCACATATCTTTTACTTTACTTTTTAATTTAATTTAATTTATTTATTCCCTTTTGTTGCCCTTGTTGTTTTATTGTTGTCGTTATTATTATTGTTGTTGTCATTGTTGGCTAGGACAGAAAGACATGGAGAGAGGAGGGGAAGACAGAGAGGGGGAGAGAAAGACAGACACCTGCAGACCTGCTTCACCGCCTGGGAAGCGACTCCCCTGCAGGTGGGGAGCCGGGGTTCGAACCGGGATCCTTATGCCAGTCCTTGTGCTTTGTGCCACCTGCGCTTAACCCGCTGCGCTACAGCCCGACTCCCTGTTTTTTTTTTTTTTTTGGATAGACGTGAGACACCTGGGCCTCTGCTTTACTGCTCGTTAAGTTTTTCCCTTGTAAGTGGGGACTGGGGACTTCAACTTGAATTTATATATATTTGTCTCCGTGGTTATTGATGGGACTCAGTGCTGGCACTACGAATCCACTGCTCCTGAGGCTATTTCCTCCCTTTTGTTGCAGTTATTATTATTGCCGTCGTCATTGTTGAATAGGACAGAGAGAAACGGAGAGAGGAGTGGAAGACAGAGAGGGGGAGAGAAAGACAGACACCTGCAGACCTGCTTCACCGCCTGGGAAGCGACTCCCCTGCAGGTGGGGACCCTGGGCTCAAACTGGGATCCTTCCACCGGTCCTTGTGCTTCGCGCCACTTAACCCGCTGCGCTACCACCCAGCCCCCTGAATTTGAATTTTCAAGCAGGGTGATATGCTCTTATTTTTTTAAATATTTGTTTATTCCCTTTTGTTGCCCTCATTTGTTGTAGTTATTAGTCCTCTTGTTAATGAAGGATAGGACAGAGAAATGGAGAGAGGAGGGGAAGACAGAGGGGGAGAGACAGACACCTGCAGACCTGCTTCACCGCCTGGGAAGCGATTCCCCTGCAAGTAGGGAGCCAGGGACTCGAACCGAGATACCAAGATCCTTATGTGGGTCCTTGCGCTTTGTGCCACCGGCTCTTAACCCGATGCGCTACCGACCAAGGGTAAAATGCTTTTTTAATTAATGTTTTTTCTTATTAATTTTCCCTTTTGTTGCCCTTGTTGTCTTTTTATTTTTGTTGTAGTTACTGTTGTTATTTGATGTCGTCATTGTTGGATAGGACAGAGAGAAATGGAGAGAGGAGGGGAAGACAGAGAGGGGGAGAGAAAGACAGACACCTGCAGACCTGCTTCACCGCCTGGGAGGCGATTCCCCTGCAGGTGGGGAGCTGGGGGAAGAATCCTGGTCCTTGTGCTTCACGCCACGTGCACTTAACCCGCCGAGCTACTGCCCGACTCCCACAGGGAGTCTTTTTGCAGAACCATGATCCTATTTCCTAGTTCTTGTATTTTCTTTTCTTCTTGATTTCTGAAAACTCTTTGCATATGTGGGATTTTTTAATTTTTTTTTTAACCAGAACACTGCTCAGCTCTGGTTTCTGGTGATGCTGGGGATCAAACCTAGAAATCTCAAGAGCCTCAGGCAGGAAAATCTTTTGCAGGATCTTTAAACTGTCTGAGAGAGCATCTGACTTGTAGGTGTGAAGCCCCAGGTTCCATCCACAGCACTGCAGGTTATAGAGAGAACAAGAGGGAAATGACATGATTCTGCAAAAAGACTCTGCTTGCTGCCTGAGGCTCTGAGGTCCCAGGTTCAAGTCCCCTCACCACCACTTAGCACTTAGCCAGAGCTGAGCAGGGCTGTGATATAAAATTTAAAAAAAAAAAAAAGGGGGGAGTCGGGTGGTAGTGCAGTGGGCTAAGTGCACATGGCACAAAGCACAAGGACCGGCATAAGGATCTCGGTTCCAGCCCCCAGCTCCCCACCTGCAGGGGAGTCGCTTCCCCGGCGGTGAAGCAGGTCTGCAGGTGTCTCTCTTTCCTCCTCTGTCTTCCCCTCCTCTCTCCATTTCTCTCTGTCCTATCCAACGACGACATCAATAACAACAATAGGGCAGAGGGTAGACAGCATAATGGTTATGCAAAGACTCTCATGCCCGAGGCTCCAAAGTCCCGGGTTCAATCCCCTGCACCACCATAAACCAGAGCTGAACAGTGCTCTGGTTAAAAATAATAATTACAACAACACAACAAGGGCAACAAAAGGGAAAATAAATAAAACTTAGGGGAGGCGGGCAGGGGCACCCCTATTTAGGTACACCCATAGTACAAAGCTCAAGGATCCAGGTTTGAGACCCTTGCTCCCCACCTGGAGGGAGGAATGCTTCACAAACGGCAGCAAAAACAAGATCTGCAGGTGCCTCTCCCCCCCCCCTTAATTTCTCTGTTGTGTCCAATAAAATGGAAGGAAAAAAAAATGGCTGCAGGAGCAGTGGATTTGTAGTGCTGGCACCGAGCCCCAGAGATAAGCCAGGAGACCAAATAAATGAATTCAACTTTAAATTTTGAAAAGGTGGTGATATGGCCAGCTGGCTCAGCCTGTCACATCATCTACTTGTCTGAGGTCCCAGAGGACTCAAGTTCAATCCCCAGCACCTCCTTCCACCTGGGAGCTGAGCTGGGCTCCTGTCACATCTGGATTCTTCCAGCCTGAGGTCCCGAGCCATCTCTGGCATGGCATGTGCTAGAGAGGCTCTGCTTCTATTTCTTCTTTAAATTATATTTATTTTCCCTTTTGTTACCCGTGTTTTTTATTGTTATTGTAGTTATTATTAATTGATGTCATCATTGTTGGATAGGACAGAGAGAAATGGAGAGAGGAGGGAAGACAGAGAGGGGGAAAGACAGATACACCTGCAGACCTGCTTCACCGCCTGGGAAGTGACTTCCCGGCAGGTGGGGAGCCGGGGGATCAAACCGGGATCCTTACGCAGGTCCCTGTGCTTAACCCGCTGCACTACCGCCCGACTCCCTATTCTTTCATTTATTTATTATTGGATAAAGACATTGAGAGGGGAAGGGGAGATAGACACCTACAGGGCTGCTTCATTGCTCGTGAAGTTTTCCTCCTGCAGGTGGGGACCAGGAGCTTGAACCTGGGTCCTTGCGCACTGTAATGTGTGCTTAACCATGCGTGCCAGTGCCACAGCCTGGCCCCTTTATTTCTGATTAATAGGTAGATCCAAAAAAAAAAAAAAAAAGAAGTTAACTGTTATCTTAAACTACAAATGAGCAAGCCCGGGTTGGCAGTTTCTTTCTTCTTTTAAAAATTTTCTTTATTATATTATTTTCCCTTTTGTTACCCTATTATTTTTTTAATTGTTGCTGTTGTTATTGATGTCTTTGTCTTTATAGAGAGGGGGAAAGACAGACACACCTGCAGGCTTGCTTCAACACCTGTGAAGCGACTCCCCTGCAGGTGGGGGGTCGGGGGCTTGAACCCGGATCCTTATGCTGGTCCTCGGGCTTCGCGCCACGTGCACTTAACCCTGTGTTACCGCCCGACTCCCTTTTTTAAAATTAAATGTATTTATTGATTCCTGGGGGCTCGCTGGCCTCAGTCTGGGGGCGCCCCCTGGTGGGAACAAGGCTTCTTGGGATGGAAAAGGCCCCTGAACCCTCACTGAGTCTTGGGAGAAGCTTCTGGAAAAACTGCCAGTTGGCACCTGTGGGAACCGGATCCAGAGTGCCGGTGAAGAAACTCCGAAGATGGTGCTCACTGAGCTGTTTTCCCAGACTGGAAAACAGAGAAGTGTGTGTGGGGGGGTGTTTCCTGGCCGCTGCTCACGCCCCCATTCCTGGGGGGGGGGGGGGTCCTAGGTACTCAGGGGAAGTCGCGGTAGGGCAGGCGGAAGGGATAGAGGGCCGTGTAACGTCCGCTGTGCCAAAGAAGCTTCTCCTCCAGGAAGCCCACCGTGCGTAGTGTCAGGACGAGCGTTTGGTACTTCAGCAGGCTGTGCACATTCAGGCCTGGGGGTTGGGATGGGGGGTGGTTAGGTCAGGGCTCCCCACACCCCAAGTCTCCCTATTCCCCACCTCACAGTGACATCCTGGTCTCTTGATTCTGAGTCTTGCCCCCCCCCCCTTTTTGTACCAGGCACCACATGGGAGCACCCTGAACAGCACAGCACTGGGGGAAGCTCAATGAATGGTGGTATGGAGCTGCTGTCTGTCGCCTCTCCTTTTATTCCCCACCACCACCCATTTTTTTTTTTGACTCCAGGGTTATTTGCTAGGGCTCGGGGCCTGCTCTCAGAATCCAATCCACTGTTCCCGGAGGCCATTTTTCCCATTTTGTTGCCCTTGTTGTCACTGCTGCTGTTGTCGTCGGAGAGATAGACACCTGCAGATCTGCTTCACCGCTTGAGAAGCAACTCCCCTGCAGGTGAGGAGCCAGGGGCTTGAACTGGGATCCTTATGTTGGTCCTTGCGCTTTGAGCCATGTGCTCTCTACCAAGTGAACCACCACCTGGCCCTTCCTTCATTAACCATTTTTCCCCCTTAAATGTATTTATTTTATTTTTAAATTTTTATTATCTTTATTGATTGGATGGAGATGGATGGAGACAGCCAAAAATCTAGAGGGAAGAGAGAGGGAGAGAGACAGAGAGACACCTGCAGCCCTACCTCACCACTTGTGAAGCTTTCCCCCTGCAGGTGGGGACCAGGGACTTAAACAGGGGTCCTTGTGCACTGTAATGTGTGCACTCACCCAGGTGTGCCACCACCCGGCCCCCAGATGTATTTATTAATGAGGAGGGAGGGAGGGGGAGGGAGGGAGGGAGGCAGTCTCTCTTTGCCACATGCCATGCTGGGGATCAAACTCAGGGAAATTCAAGCTTGAGTTTAGTACTGACCCCACAGCACCCCCTGCTGGGGATTGGTATCTCTCTCCCTCTCCCTCCAATTCCATGCACAAGGTTCAAGCCCCCCCCAACCCCCATTTGCAGGAGGGAAGCTTCACGAGCAGAGAAGCAGGTCTGCAGGTGTCTCTTGTCTCCCTCTCCCCTCTTGGTCTCTCTGCGCCCACTCTGGGGGGATCCCTGTCCTGGGGGCTCCACTTACCAACAGCCGGGATGAGGGTGAAGGTCTTGAGTGAGGAGGTGGCCTCCACCATGCTGGGGGGCATGTCCTCATGCTCCCTGTAGGGGGGGAGCCAGGTGGACACTGAGCTTGGGGGTTCCTCTGTCCCCCTACCCCCGCACCCAGGCGGGGACCCTCACTCACAGGTCCACGAAGAGTACCGAGTGTCCCCAGCCGCGGTAGCGGGCGAGCTCTGTCAGGAACTGGGGGTCGGACGTGGGCAGCTCCAGGGAGTCCACCACGTGCAGGTCATCCTGGGGGGGGGATGGAGGGGGGAGTGAGCCTCTGAATCCTGGGGCGATGCCTGAACCCCAACACAAGGCGGAAGGTGCTGGTTTGGTCAGGATGGGGTGACCTTCCCCCTTCTCCCTGCCAAAGCCCAGGGCTCCGTGAGGGGGTGGGCGAGGGGTAAGGGGTATGGGGGGGCTACCTGGGCCAGCTTGACGGTGAGCGCCACCTGCAGGCCCTGAACTCGAACCTTCATGGGCAGCATGTAGTAGTAACTGGTGGGGCCCCGGGGGCCATGAGCTACACCGCCTGGAAAAGGGAGGGAGGGTGATTGGGGGTGGCGGCGGCTGGGGCCTCATTGAGGGGAAGACAACCTGGGAATTGGGAAAAGGAAAAGGGTGGGGGGGTCCACCCCAGGGCAATCCTGGAGGGCTTCCTGAAGGTGGCTAGGACCCAGCACAGCCCACCTCCTCGCCACAGTGGGGAGCGGATGCTGCCATGCCGGGCCCGCCCGCTGCCTTTTTGTTTCCAGGGCTTGCGGCCACCGCCCCGCACCTCAGCTCGGGTCTTGGTCTTGGCGTAGCTCTGTGCAAGGGAAAAAAAAAAATTTTTTTTTAAAAAAATATGTGGGTGGGTGGTGGTGTTGGGGGGTCAGCTTGGCTTTTTCAGACACTAAGAGAGAAAGCCCACAGCCATCACACTTCCTCCTGGTGGGAGAGAGACCCCCTCCCCACCCCCACCCCCCAGTGATTCTGAAGCCTTCCTGGGGTCCCAGCCACAGGGCCTTTCATACGCCCTTCTGCTTCCTCCTCCAACACAGCCCCTCTCCTGCAGGTCTGGGCTCACCTGGCCCCACCTCCTCACAGGGGATGGGGGAGGAGGAGCCCGCCCTGCCCACCCTGCCCAGCATCCGGGGAGTACAAGGGGTGCTCAGAGTCCAGGGGTCTCCCGCCCCATCAGGGACACTCACAATCCTCTTGAAGTTCTTCTGCCAGATGGCGACCTGGTGCAGGAGATCTAGCCTACGGGGAGGGGAGGAAGGGGCGCTGAGAGGGCACACCCCCGGCTCTGTCCCGCCAGCAAGGGGCCCCAAACACTGTGATAGGTGTGAGAGAAGTGTCCCGGTGATGAGACCGAAGAGACGGTCCAGGACTTGCTGTCTCCCAGCCCCTGGGTGTGTTTACTTCTTTCAAACAGGGGAAGAGAGGGAGATATGGGGGGGGGGGGCGAGAGAAGCAGAGGCTCCCTCTGGCACGTGCAATGACAGGGACAGAACTCTGGACCTCACATGAGAGTCCAATGCTTTATCCACTGTGCCACCTCCCAGACCACTAATTAATTAATTAAACTTTTCCCCCTCTAAGGTCATTTACTGGGGCTCAGTGCCACCATTATGAATCCACTGCTCCTGGAGGCTATCCCCCTATTTATGTATTTTTTTTTAAGATTTTTTTCCCTTTTATATTTATTCTCCCTTTTGTTGCCCTTGTTGTTTTTCATTGTTGTTAGTTATTATTGTTGTTGTTATTGATGTCATCGTTGTTGGATAGGACAGAGAGAAATGGAGAGAGGAGGGGAAGACAGAGAGGGGGAGAGAAAGACACCTGCAGACCTGCTTCACCACCTGTGAAGAGACTCCCCTGCAGGTGGGGAGCCGGGGGCTCGAACTGGGATCCCTACACTGGTCCTTGTGCTTCGCACCATGTGCCTTTAACCTGCCATAGTACCGCCCAGTCCTCTTTTAAAAATTTATTTAATTTTATTTATTTTTTTCCCTCCAGGGTTACTGCTGGGGCTCAGTGCCTGCACTACAAATCCACTTTCCTGAAGGACATTTTCCCCCTTTTGTTGCCCTTGTTGTTTACCATTGTCGTTATTGCTGTCGTTGTTGTTGGATAAGATAGAGAGAAATTGAGGGAGTCGGGTGGTAGCACAGCGGGTTAACCGCACGTGGTGCAAAGTGCAAGGACTGGTGTAAGGATCCCAGTTTGAGCCCCCAGCTCCCCACCTACAATAAAACAATGGCAACAAAAGGGAAAATAAATAAATATTAAAACTCCTATTTATTTATTTTTAACCAGAGCACTTGGCTCAGCTCTGGGTCACAGTGGTGTGGGGGGGTTGAACCTGGGACTTTTTGAGTCTCAGGCATGAGCATCTTTTTGTATAAACATTATGCTACCTACCCCAGCCTGACAATCATTTCTTTCTGTTTTTAAGAGATTTTATTTACTTATTAATAAGAAAGATAGTAGGAGAGAAAGAACCAGACATCACTCTGGTACATTGCTGCCAGGGGCTGAACTCGGGACCTCATGGTTGAGAATCCAGTGCTTTATCCATTGTGCCACCTCCCAGACCACACGATCATTTCTATAACTGTCTATACATATCTTTCCCCATTTGTTTTTTTCCTTCCTCCAGGGTTATCGCCAGTGCTCAGTATTGAGGCACTCCGAATCCACCGCTCTTGGTGGCCATGTTACACTTACTTTTTTTTTTTTAACTGATAGGACAGAGGGAAATTCAGAGGGGTGGGGGAAGACAGAGAGGGAGAGAGACAGAGACCCCTGCAGCCCTGCTTCACCACTCGGGAAGCATCCACCCGACAGGTGGTGACCAGGGGCTTGAACCCGGGTCTTTGCACATGGTAACGTGTATGTTTAACCAGGTGCACCCCCATTTTTCCATGGTCCTGCCTCTTTTTTCATTTATTTTTCCTCCAGGGTTATTGCTGGGCTTTGTGACAGAGAGAAATGGAGAGAGATGGGGAAGACAGAGAGGAGGAGAGAAAGACAGACACCTGCAGACCTGCTTCACCGCCTGTGAAGCGACTCCCCTGCAGGTGGGGAGCCGGGGGCTTGAACCAGGATCCTCTCGCCGGTCCTTGTGCTTTGTGCCACCTGCACTTAACCGCTACGCTACCACCCGACTCCCTCTCTCTCTTTTAAAATTTTTTCTTTTTTAAGATTTTTTCTTATTCCCTTTTTGTTGCCCTTGTTGTTTTACTGTTGTAGTTATTGTTGTTGGACAGGACAGAGAGAAATGGAGAGAGGAGGGGAAGACAGAGAGGGGGAGAGAAAGACAGACACCTGCAGACCCGCTTCACCACCTGGGAAGTGACTCCCCTGCAGGTGGGGAGCCGGGGGCTCGAACCGGGATCCTTACACCACCGGTCCTTGCGCTTTGCACCACGTGGGCTTAAGGCATCTCTCTCTTTATCTCTCCCTCTCCCTCTCGATTTCTCTCAGTCTCTACCCGACTAAAAACAAAGTGTTGGGCTGAGGTAGGCAGCATCAGGGTTCTGCAAAGAGACTCTCTCATGCCTGAAATCTCCAGAATCCCAGGTTCAATCCCCAACACCACTATCAGCCAGAGTTGATCAGGGCTCTGATAAGACAAAATATAAATAAATAAATGTGTGGTCCTAGAGATGGTGCAGTGGACCAGGCATTGGATTCTCAAACCGTGAGGTCCCCGAGTTCAATCCCTGGCAGCACACGTACCAGAGTGACGGCTGGTTCTTTCTTTCTTTCTTTCTCTTCCTTTCTTTCTCTCTTTCTTTCTTTCTCTCTCTCTCTCTCTCTTTCTCTCTCATGAATGAACAGCGACGAGTCCTTGGACCCAAAGGAGACTCGCCAGCTCTGGGCCCCCCCGACCTCATACCCCTCCGTGGCCGGGAAAGCCATCGCCCCCAACCCTCCACCCCCAACCATGGGATGGTGGACACACAGGTTCTGGGAAGGGGGAGGGTCTCAGGGCTTCTGTGGGGGGGGGGGGAAGCCCCGCTGCCCCCCAGCTCCCCCCGGTTCCCCCGGCTCACCGAGGCGCCACCGAGAAGACATCGGGGTGCAGCTCGGCCAGACCCACGCGCTCCTGCTCGAAGCCCCGCAGGGACTCGATCCAGGCCTGCACCGGGCGCCGGTGCGCGGGGACCGGCAGCTCCACCTTGCGGAGCACGGGCGTCAGGGCCCCTGCGAAGGTCAGGGGTCAGGGTCAAGGGTCACCGATCGCCGCCAAGGTCAGGAGTCAGGGTCACCGATCGCCCCTCCCCCCCCACCCTCTTGCAGCCTCACCCACCCGGGCTCGCCGGTGCCTCGGGCTGTTCCGCCGCCGCGTTCAGACCCTACAAACGGAGGACGAGTGTGAGCGGAGACCCCCGCGACCTGCCCGCCTCCGTCTCGAGAGCCCGCCCCGGCTCCCCGGCCTCACCCGGCAGCCCGTGGGTCGAAGCCAGGAGCGCGCCGCGGCGCGGAAGAACCGCTGCATCCCGCCTCCCCCCCTAGCGACCCACGCCGAGAGCTTCTGGTCCCCCTGCGGTCGCGCCGGCGCCGCGCGATGACGCCACGCCTGCGACTCCGCCAGTCAACAGCGCCTGGCTGTGACGTCACACGCGCCACACTGCCTCCTGACCGCGCCTCCTGATGACGCAACGCTCGAGCCTCCCGCTCCGCCGGAGCCGCCCACCCAGCCTGAATTAGGCGCCTGAAAGACGGGGCGTTCAGGGACAGCGAAGGCAACAACGGGGCCCCGAGCAGTACAACCCATATTGGCGCCCCCAAAACCTCCAATTCCCACTGTGGGCCTAAAGGACCCTCAGCGACATCATGGTAAGAAGTCTGACCCCGTCACAGGCTTGGGCACTCTGGCCCCGCCCCCGTAGTGCAAACCAGCCAATGAGATCATCGCTTCCAGATGCCCCCTTCGTTCAGCCAGTAAACATTAGGCTTGGAACGGAGCCTTTTCCTGATTAGACGACAGGGGGCGGGCGCTGCAAATAACATAACCAATCACTGTTAGCCATTTGGTGTCAATCAGGCCACGTGGGCCACGCCTCCAAGTAGTTAACCGGATTCTGGGCGGGGCTTATTTCTGCACGCCCATTGCTGGTGGCGCGCTTGAGGCTCCAGAGGACGTGGGTTCGATCCCCGGCTCCTCTTTTGCCGGAATTGAGCGCTCCTTTGCTCTCTCTCTCTCTCTCTCTTTCTTTCTTGTTTTCTTAAAATTAATGAGTAAGTCTTTAAAAAAGAAAGCTGGGGTAGCGCAACGGGTTAAGCACACATGGCGCGAAGCGCAAAAGTCCGTAAGGATGTGGGTTCGAGCCCCCGGCCCCCCACCTGCAGGAGGATCGCTTCACAAGTGGTGAAGCGATCTTCCCCTCCCTCTCTGTCTTCCCCTCCTCTCTCCATTTCTCTCTGTCCTATCCAACAGCAATAATAATAACCACAACAGCAATGAAACAATAAGGGCAAAGAAAAAAAAAAAAAAAGGAAAAAATAGCCTCCAGGAGCAGTGGATTCGTGGCGCAGGCACCGAGCCCAGCGATAACCCTGGAGGCAAAAAGAAAGAAAGAAAAGAAAGAGAGAGAGAGATGGAAAGATGGAAAGGGGCCAGGCGGTAGCGCGCCTCAGTAAGCTCACACATCACAGTGCTCAAGAAGGCAGGTTCACCGCCCAGCCCCCTGAATGAATATTTTAAAGTATAATAATAAAATCTAAAAAAGTATGGATGGTCCAGGAGATCTTGTGGTGTCTTTACTTTCTCTTTTTAAACCTTTTTTTAATTTTTTTTTTTTTTTTTTTACCTCCAGGGTTATTGCTGGGGCTCAGTGCCTGCACCATGAACCCACTGCTCCTGGACGCCTTTTTTTTTTTTTCCCTTTTGTTGCCCTTGAGAGAAATAGAAAGGGGGGAGAGAAAGACAGACACCTGCAGACCTGCTTCACCGCCTGTGAAGTGACCCCCCTGCAGGTGGGGAGCCGGGGGCTCGAACCGGGATCCTGACGCCCGTCCTTGTGCTTTGCGCCACCTGCGCTTAACCCGCTGTGTTACCGCCGGACCCCCGCTTTTTAAACTTTTATAAAATTATCTTTATTTATTTATTGGATAGAGACAGCCAGAAATTAAGAGGAGGGGGGAGATACAGAGGGAGAGAGACAGACACCTGCAGCCTGGCCTCACCATTTGCAAAGCTCTCCCCCTGCAGGTGGGGGACAGGGGGTTGTGCACTGTAACTTGCATTCAACCAGGTGTGCCACCACCACACCCCCTCTTTTTAACATTTATTTATTTATTTTTACCGGGGGACTGCTCAGCTCTGGCTTATGGTGGTGCTGGGTGGGGATTGAACCTGGGACTTTTAGTGCCTCAGGCATGAAAGACTCTTCACAGAACCATTATGCTATATCCCCATCCCTTTCTTTCCCTTTTATACCTTTAAAAAATTATTCATCGGGAGTCGGGCTGTAGCTCAGCGGGTTAAGTGCAGGTGGCACAAAGCACAAGGACCAGCATAAGGATCCTGGTTCGAGCCCTGGCTTCCCACCTGCAGAGGAGTCGCTTCAGAGGGAATAAATAAATAAATATAAAATAAAATAATTTAAAAAATTATCTATTTTTCACTTTTGTTGCCTTTGTTGTTTTTTATGGTTATAGTCATTATTGTTATTGATGTTGTCATTGTTAGATAGGACGGAGAGAAATGGAGAGAGGAGGGGAAGACAGAGAGGGGGAGAGAAAGACAGACACCTGCAGACCTGCTTCACCGCCTGTGAAGCAACCGGATCCTTATGCCAGTCCTTGTGCTTTGTGCTATGTATGCTTAACCCACTGTGCTACCGCCTGACTCCCTATACTTTTTAAAAAATATATTTTATTTATTTATTCATGAGGAAGATAGGAGGAGAGAGAGAATGAACCAGACATCACTCTGGTACATGTGCTGCCGGGGGTTGAACTCAAGACCTCATGCTTGAGAGTCTGATGCTTTATCCACTGCTCCACCTTCTGAACCACTCTTTTATACTTTTTTTTATATATTTGTATTTACTATTGGAAAAAGAAACTGAAAGGGGAGAGAGACAGAGAGACAACTGCAGCCCTGCTTCACCACTCGGAAGCTTCCCCCTGCAGGTGGGGGCCGGGGGCTTGAACCCAGGTCCTTGCACACTGTGATGTGAGCACTTAACCAGGTGCGCCACCACCTGGCCCCATATTTTTTAATTATTCTTTGACAGGACGGAGAGATTGAGAGCAGAGGGGAAGATAGAGAGGGAGAGAGATAGATCGGTATCTGCAGACCTGCTTCAGTGCCCATGAAGTTCCCTCCCTGTAAGATGATATATATCCCTGTGCAAGGATCTAGGTTCAAGTCACCGGTCCTCACCTGCAGAAGGAAATCATTGCAAGTGGTAAAGCAGGTCTGCAGGTGTCTTTCTGTCTCTCTCTCCCTCTCTGTCTCCCCCTTCCCTCTCAATTTCTGACTGTCTCTATCCAAGAACTAACTAACTAAAGGAAATTAAAGAGAGAGCGAGAGAGACCATGTGTACATGTTACAATGCAATATACATATACCCCCTGTTCAGGCGCCAGAGGCCGGCCTAGCTTCGCGGGCGGGAGAGAGACGACCAGGGACTCATGGCTGAGCTGGGAACACAGTTCAATCTTTATTTTTATTTATTTATTTATTTTAATTTATTTCTTTATTGGGGAATTAATGTTTTACATTCAACAGTAAATACAATAGTTTGTACATGCATAACATTCCCCAGTTTCCCATTTAACAATATAACCCCCACTATGTCATTTATCATCCTTCATGGACCTTTATTCTCCCCACCCATCCTTTCAATCTTTATTGATGAGCCATGGATGCAGTGCAATCAGTCAAATCTCCCTTCATTAGAAAATTCTGTCCTTTACATCTCCTGAGGCGGAAGTGTCAGGGAGAGGAAGTATGTAGGATAGGGGGTGGGGAGAAGGAAAAAGTCCAGTGAACCAATGGGGATTAAACCAGTGTGGGTCTCAAACAAAACAACGATTATGTAAATAGACCACAGCATTAAGCAATGCAAAGGAACCTAACGTGATGATCAAAGCAGAAGGGGTCTTAGAAGCAGAATGAGAAGCAGACCAACAAATATATATATATATATATATATATATATATATATATATATATATATATATTTTTTTTTTTTTTTTCCAGGTGGTGGTGCACATGGTTGAGCGCATCTGTTAGAATGCACAAGGACCCAGGTTCCAGCTCCCGGTCCCCACCTGCAGGAGGAAAGCTTCACAAGTGATGAAGCAGGGCTGCAGGTGTCTCTCTTTCTCTCTCCCCCTACCATCTCGATTTCTGGCTGTCTCTATATAATAAATAAAAATAATAAAGTGTGTGTGTGTGTGTGTCTTAGACCAGAGCCCTGCTCAGCTCTGGATTGACCTTGGAACCTCAGAGCCTCAGGCAGGAAAGTTCTTTGCAGAAACACTGTGCTGTCTCCCCAGCCTTCATGATGATGATAACAGTAATAGTCACTTATGGGAAGGCACAGTGGTGCACTTGGTAGGATGCACCGGCTACCCAGGTTCAAGGCCCCCTGTCCCCATCTGGAGAGGGGGAAGCTTCAGGAGCAGAGAAGCAGTACCACAAGTCGGTCTGTTTGTTTATCTATCTATCTATCTATCTATCTCTCCATATCTCCCCCCTCTAGATTTCTCTGTCTCTACCCAAAATAAGTATAAAGAAAGAAATTTTAAAAGGTTTTATATTTATTTATTTATTCCCTTTTGTTGCCCTTGTTGTTTTATTGTTGTAGTTATTGCTGTTATTGATGTCGTCATTGTTGAATAGGACAGAGAGAAATGGAGAAAGGAGGGGAAGACAGAGAGGGGGAGAGAAAGACAGACACCTGCAGACCTGCCTCACCGCCTGTGAATTGACTCCCCTGAAGGTGGGGAGCCGGGGGCTGGAACCGGGATCCTTAAGCAGATCCTTGCACTTTGCGCCACCTGCGCTTAACCCGCTGCGCTACCGCCTGACTTCCTGAAAAATATTTTTAAAACAAATAATCAGGACTGGGGAGACAGCATGATTCTGGGGAAAAAAAAAAAAAAAACATTATCCCTGGTGCCAGGCGGTAGCACAGCAGGTTAAGTGCATGTGGTGCGAAGCGCAAGGACCAGCATAAGGATCCAGGTTCAAGCCCCCGGCTCCCCACCTGCAGGGTGGTCACTTCACAGGCGGTGAAGCAGGTCTGCAGGTGTCTGTCTTTCTCCCCACCCACCCCGTCTTCCCTTCCTCTCTCGATTTCTCTCTGTCCTATCCAACAACAACAGCAATGACAACAATAACATTAACAACAACTAGGGTAACAACAAGGGCAACAAATGGGGAAAAATAGCCTCCAATAGCAGTGGATTAGTAGTGCAGACACCGAGCCCCAGCAATCACCCTGGAGGCAAAAAAAAAAAAAAATCAAAACAAAACAAAAAAACCTGTTCCCATTACCACTGTCAGCTAGAGCTGAGCTGGGCGCTGGTCGTTTGGTCTCTCTTTTTAATTCCCTTTCTTTATTTATGGAATAGAGACTACCAGAAATCGAGAGGAAGGGGGGAGATAGGGAGAGAGACCGAGAGACCCCTGCAGCCCTGCTTTATCACTCACAAAGCTTTTCCCCTGCAGGTGGGGACCAGGGGCTCAAACCTGGGGCCTTGCGCATTGTAACATGTGCACTTAACCAGGTACACCACTACCCGGCCCTTGGTCTCTCTCTCTCTCTCTCTTTTTCTCTCTGAGATTTATTTATGAGAACTATTTGTGAGAAAGAAAAGACAGGAAAAGAGAGAGGAAGAACTGATGCATGTGCTGCCGGGGATTGAACTCAGGACCTCATGCTTGAGAGTCTAACGCTTTATCCACTGAACCACCTCCCGGATCAATGTCTCTCTCTCTCTCTCTCTCTCTCGGTATCTCTCACTAAATGAAAACAAATAAAATGCAGCTAAAGGGCCAGGGATACAGCACAGTGGTTCTACAAATAGACTCTCCTGCCTGAAGCTCTGAGGTCCCAGGTCCCATCAGCCAGGGCTGAGCAGGGCCCTGGGGAAAATAAATAAATATATTTTTAAAATTTTTATTTATTCCCTTTTGTTGCCCTTGTTGTTTTATTGTTGTAGCTTTTATTGATGTCATCGTTGTTGGATAGGACAGAGAGAAATGGAGAGAGGAGGGGAAGACAGAGAGGGGGAGAGAAAGACAGACACCTGCAGACCTGCTTCACCGCCTGGGAAGCGACTCCCCTGCAGGTGGGGAGCTTGGGGCTCAAACCGGGATCCTGACGCCGGTCCTTGCGCTTCCTGCCACGTACGCTTAACCCGCTGCGCCACCACCCGACTCCCATAAATAGATATTTTAAAGTCCAGGCAATGGTGCAGCTGCTTCCAAATGTAAAGACAGGGCTTCAAGCCCCCAGTTAGTCCCCCTGGATGGGGGGAAGCTTTGCCAGTGGTGAAACAGGGCTGCAGGTCTCTCTATCTCTCTCTCTCTCTCTCAATTTCTCTCTGTCTTATCAAGTTAAATCAAGTTAAAAAAATCTTTAAGGGAAGTCGGGTGGTGGTAGCACAGCGGGTTAAGTGCACATGACACAAAGCGCAAGGACAGGTGTAAGGATCCCGGTTCGAGCCCCAGCGATAACCCTGGAAGCAAAAAAAGAATAAAAAATTCATTAATAGTAATAATAGGGTGGGGGTAGATAGCATAATGGTTATGCAAAGAGGCTGTCATGCCTGAGGCTCCGCAGTCCCAGGTTCAATCCCCCGCACCACCATAAGCCAGAGCTGAGCAGTGCTCTGGTGTTTCTCTGTGTCTTTCTCTGCATCTCTCTCAAAAATAAAATAAATAAAAGACTTTTAAAAAAATAGTAATAATAATAGGGGCTGGGGGAACACACTGGTTCTGCAAAGAGACTCTCCTGCCTGAGGTTCTAAGGCCCTAGGTTCGATCCCCAGCACCACCAGAAGTCAGAGCTGAGCAGGACTCGAAGAAACGAATAGTGTCCTGGGAGATGGCACAGTGGATAAAGCATCAGACTCTCAAGCATGAAGTCCTGAGTTCAATCCCCAGCAGCAAATGGACCAGAGTGATGTCTGGTTCTTTCTCTCTCTCTCTCTCTCTCCTCTTACCTTTCTCATTAATAAATAAATAAAATCTTTAAAAAAAAGAAAAAGAAGAAACGAACAAATAAAAATAAAGCCGCCTGGGCAGGACTTGGTCCCCCTTACGGCCCTCAGAGAAGGTCTTTTCTCCCCCGACCCCACCAGGCCAAGGTCCTGCCCCCAATGAACCCCGCCAGGGCTCCCAGAGGACTGAGCAAAGTCCACCCAGCCCTTGGCTCTCCCCAGAAGCCCACCGCCACCACCACCACCACCACCCTGGGCACCTTCACCGCGCGGCCACCAGGGGACGCCGCGAGCCTAGAGTCGCCTTAGCAGCCGGGCGACCTCAGAGCGGACCCTTGACTCATTCATCCCAGATGCTGGGCGGGTTGGCATCAGAGATAGCTCAGCCCGGGGCGGAATGGGGGCGCTTGCCCTCTGCCGAGGGTCAGAGCCCTCCAGCACCGGGGGAAGATGCTATGGCAAGAGTGCTGTGCTTCCATCTCTCTCTCTGTTCTGATACAATGGAAAAAGGAGTGGGGCAGGGCTTGATGGTGGTGCACCTGGTGGAGCGCACATATTACACTGCACAAGGACCCGGGTTCAAGTCCCCTGGTCCCCACCTGCAGGGGAGAAGCCTCATGAGCGGTGAAGCAGGGCTGTCTCCCTTTCTTTCTTTCTTTCTTTCTTTCTTTCTTCTTTCTTTCAAGAATTTATTCGGGAGTCGGGCTGTAGCGCAGCGGGTTAAGCGCAGGTGGCGCAAAGCACAAGGACCGGCAGAAGGATCCCGGTTCGAACCCCGGCTCCCCACCTGCAGGGGAGTCGCTTCCCAGGCGGTGAAGCAGGTCTGCAGGTGTCTGTCTTTCTCTCCCCCTCTCTGTCTTCCCCTCCTCTCTCCATTTCTCTCTGTCCTATCCAACAACAACAACAACAACAATAATAACTACAACAGTAAAACAACTAGGGCAACAAAAGGGAATAAATAAATAAAATAAATATTAAAAAAAAGAATTTATTTATCCATGAGAAAGATAGGAGGAGAGAGAGAAAGAACCAGACATCAGTGGTCCATGTTGCTGCCAGGGATTGAATTCGGGACCTCATGGTTGAGATTCCAATGCTTTATCTACTGCACCATCTCCCGGACCACCTCTCTTCCTTTACTCTCAATTTCTGACCATCTCTATCCAATAAATAAAGATAATTTAAAAAATAAATAAATAAGAGCAGGGTGGTCCGGGAGGTGGCGCAGTTATAAGGCTTTGGACTCTCAAGCATGAGGTCCCGAGTTCGATCCCTGGCAGCACATGTGCCAGAGTGATGTCTGGTTCTTTCTCTCTCCTCCTATCTTTCTCATAAATAAAGATAATCTTTTAAAAATATATTTAAGGGGAGTAGTCGGGCGGTAGCGCAGTGGGTTGATGGTGTTTTGGGGGGGTTTCAGAAAAAAAATAAGGGAGCCTGGCAAAGTGAGGGGTCCCCCAGTGGTCAGCAGTGCCCTTTCTGCCCCCCCACCCACAGCTGTTGGACACGTGCCTGGGGCCACAGCTCAGTTTGGGGGCCCCTTCCAGGCTGGCTGCCAGGACACCCCCTTCTGGGCCCTGGGGAGGTTCGGATTTGCATAGCTGTTTCTATTCCTCTTCATTTCTGTCTGCTCAGCCTTGTGGAGGTGGGGGTTGGGGGCACCCCAGTGAGGAGAATTCGGGGATACACAGACCATTAACTTCCCTAGGACTAGAACAGACCAGAGCAGGCCTCTTGGGGTTTGGGGTGTCAGTTGTCTAGACTTCTTTTTTTTTTTTTTTTGCCTCCAGGGTTATTGCCGGGGCTCAGTGCCTGCACCATGAATCCACTGACCTTGGAGACCTTTTTTTTTTTTTAAATATTTATTTTATTTATTTATTCTCTTTTGTTGCCCTTGTTTTATTGTTGTAGTTATTATTGTTGTTGTCGTTGTTGGATAGGACAGAGAGAAATGGAGAGAGGAGAGGAAAACAGAGAGGAAGAGAGAAAGACAGACACCTGCAGACCTGCTTCACCGCCTGTGAAGCGACTCCCCTGCAGGTGGGGAGCCAGGGGCTCGAACGGGGATCCTTATGCCGGTCCTTGCGCTTGGTGCTACCTTGTCTAGACTTCTTTAGAGGTGAGTTCTCAAGTCTTGGAGGCGTCCCCTCTGGTGAACAGTTGTGTAGCTTTCGTTCACCCGTTCAGGATGGATTTATTTGGGGCTGGAAAGACAGTAGTAGGATGGTTCTGCAAACAGACTCTCCTACCTATGGCTCTTAGGTCCCAGGTTCAATCCCCAGCACCACCATCAGCCAGAGCTATGCAGGGGTCTGATATCTCTCTCTCTCTCTCTCTCTAGCTCTCTCTCTGTATTTTTCTTTCTCTGTATATTTCTCTTCCATTAAAATAATAAATGAAGCTAGGGGCACAGCACCACGGATCTGTAAACAGACTCTCCTGCCTATGGCTCTGAGGTCCCAGGTTCCATCCCCAGCACCACCATCAGCCAAAGCTGACCAGGGCTCTGGCCTCTCTTTTCTTTCTTTTTTTTTTTTAATTAAAAAAAAAATTTAAAAATATTTTATTTACTCCCTTTTGTTGCCCTTGTTGTTTTATTGTTGTAGTTGTGGTTGTTGTTATTGATATCATCATTGTTGGATAGGACAGAGAGAAATGTAGAGAGGAGGGGAAGACAAAGAGGGGGAGAGAAAGACAGACACCTGCAGACCTGCTTCACCACCTGGGAAGCGACTCCCCTGCAGGTGGGGAGCCAGGGGCTTGAACTGGGATCCTCACACCAGTCCTTGTGCCTTGTGCCATGTGTGCGCTTAACCCACTGCGCTACCGCCCGATTCCCTTTTTTTTTTTAAAGAAAGGCTTTTTTAAAAAAAATATTTACTTATTTATTGGATATAAATGGCCAGATATCCAGAGAGGAGGGGGAGATAGGGAGAGAGACAGAGAGACACCTGCAGCCCTGCTTCACCGCTCATAAAATTTTCACCCTGCCAGTGGGGGGACCAGAGGCTCAAACCTGGGTCCTTGTACACTGTAACTTATGTGCTCAACCAGGTGTGTCACCACCCAGCCCCTCTCTCTCTCTTTCTCACTGTCACTAAAATAAAATATGTATAAAATATGAAAAATAAGTAAATCTTAAAAGAAAGGAACAGTAGGGGGGGTATAGCATAATGGTTATGCAAAGAGGCTCTCATGCCTGAGGCTCCAAAGTCCCAGGTTCAATCAATAAGGACTTTGGAGATGGTACACCGGATTAAAGCATTGAACTCACAGGCATGAGGTCCTGGGTTCAATCTCTAGCATCACATGTGCCAGAGGGCGGTTCTGCTTCTTGCTTCTCTCTCTAATTATATTTGCACACAAGCCATAGCGAATTCACCCACTTTCAGATTTTTTTTTTGTTTGTTTTTTACCTCCAGGGTTATTGCTGGGGCTTGGTGCGGACACTACAAACCCTCTGTTTCTGTGGTCACTTTTTCTCTATTTTTTTGGACAAGACAGATAGAAATTGGGAGAGGAAGGGGAGAGGGAGAGGGAAAGGGAGAAAGAAAGACACATGAAGATCTGCTTCACCAGTTGTGAAGCGACTCGCCCCCCCCCCCCCCCGTAAGTGGGGAGCCAGGGGCTCAAACCTGGATCCTTCTGTGGGTCCTTACACTTTTTTTTTTTTTTTTTTTTAACCAGAGTACTGCTCAGCTCTGGTTTATGGTGGTGTGAGTGATTGAACTTGAGACTTTAGAGCCTCAGGCATGAGAGTCTCTTTGCATAACCATTATGCTACCTACTTTCTCTTTCTCTCTCTCTCTCTCTAATTAAAGGGGGAGGAGGAGGAGAAGGAGGGTGAGGACAGCATGATGGTTCTTTAAAGAACTCTCCTGCCTGAGGCTCTGAGGTCCCAGATTCAATCCCCAGCACCACCATCAGCCAGAGCTGAGTGAGCAGGGCTCTGGGAGGAGTGGGGGTGGGATTTTAAGAGAGAGAGAGAGGCAGAGCTTTGTGGGGATGGGACTCAGGACCCACTCACATCCCCCCACAGTTCCATCCCAGGGATCTCTTGTGTCAGAATTCTCTGTTCCTCTCTCTCTCTCTCTCTCTCTCATCTCTAGCTTCTCCCTTCCCAGACTGGAGCCCCACTTCCTGCTGTGTACACACCCCAGCATCTGGTGCAGATGTGGCTGGACTGCCCTCCCACTCCACCCCCACAGCTGCCTGCCAAGTTAAGCATCTGGACACCATCTTTGAAGCCCGGGGTGGCCAAGGCCTCATGGACTGAGGTGGGGGGTAGGGTGCTGGCAGTATTTGGGGGCCAGTAGGGGTGGGGGGGTTGGTCCGAGGCCAGAGGAATACTGTCTGTCTACGTGGTAAAGGGGAGACTGCGGTTTATAAGTCTGAGGTTCTGAGTTCAGTCCCCGGCATCTCCTGTGCCAGAGGGAGTCTCTGCTTCTGTCTCTCTTTTTCTCTCTGTTCATCTTGCTCTATTTAATCAATAATCTTTTTTTTATTATTTTTTTTTTATAAAAAGGAACATAAACACCATTCCCACCACGAAAAGACTGTGTCCCATCCATTCTCCCCCCACTGCCCCGTGAAGCCAAACATCCACCCTCACCGTCAATTCAGGGTTTTTATACTTTGGTGCCCTACTCCAAATTAATCAGTAATCTTGTGACTCTTGGATAAAATGTTGGACTTCCAGGTATGAGGTCCTGAGTTTAATTCCTACCACTGCAAGTAGCAGAGGGAGGATTTGCCTCTTTCTCCCTCTCTCTCTCTCATTTTATTTCTATTTTATTTTTTTAGGACAGAGAAAAATGGAGAGAGGAGGGGAAGACAGAGAGGGGGAGAGAAAGACAGACACCCGCAGACCTGCTTCACCGCCTGGGAAGCGACTCCCCTGCAGGTGGGGAGCCGGGGGCTCGAACCAGGATCCTTACGCCGGTCCTTGTGCTTCGCACCACGTGCGCTTAACCCACTGCGCTACCACCCAACTCCCTTTTCTGATATTTCTTAATTTATTTATGATTGCATCGAGACAGAGAGAAACTGAGGAGAGAGGGAGATAGGGAGAGAGACAGACACCTTGCAGCCCTGCTTCACTCGTGAAGCTGTCCCCATCCTCCTCTGTCTTACACACACACACACACACACACACACACACACACACACACACACACCACACACTCATTCACATAAAGAAGTTTGAAGTCACTGGCCAAGTAACGCCCCACGACAGTGTGCTACTTTGCCCTGCACTTGACCCGAATTCAAGCCGCGTCTCCACTGCCCTAGAGGAAACTCAAGGCTGTGGTCTCTTTCCTTCTCTCCACGTTGCTCTCTCTCTCTCTCTCTCTCTCTCTCTGCATCTCTGTCTTAAGCAATAATAGGGTGCAAAGCAGAACAACCCCCCTCATCTTTGGCTTGGGAGGCCCCGGGGATGCTGGACCTGAGATTCCTGAATGTCTGTCGGCCTTTATGACCGGGGACCCCATAATTACTGGACGCTACTTGACGCCTCTTCCTTGTTCTCTCTGGGCCAGGGAGCCCCCCATTTCTTCCTCTCTGTAACCCTTCTCCTCGACCAGCTTTCTTCCCTGCAGCTCACTGCCAGGGAACTTGACACTCCTTGGCTTGCAAGCTCTGCATCTCTCTCCCTCTCCCTCTCCCTCTCCCTCTCCCTCTCCCTCTCCCTCTCCCTCTCCCTCTCCCTCTCCCTCTCCCTCTCCCTCTCCCTCTCTCCTGCAGGCTCCTCCAGACATCTCCAGTCTCCACTGACCTAGAGATGACCCAGGGGGAGAGGGATGTCCCAACAGCACCAGGTGAAGCGCAGGGACCTGCCCAAGGATCCCAGTTCCAGCGCCCCCCCCCCCCCAGCTCCCCACCTGCAGGGGAGTCACTTCACAAGCGATGAAGCAGGTCTGCAGGTGTCTGCGTGTCTCTCTCTCTCTCTCTCTCTCTATCTCCCCCCTCCCGTCTGAGTTTCTTTCTGTCCTATCCAATAAAATGAAAAATTGCCACCAGGAGCAGAGGGTTTGTAGTGTTGACACTCCACTGATAACCCTGGAGGAAAAAAAAAAGAGAGTGTGGGGGGGAGAGGGGGACACAATGCACACACCCAGGTCCCCAACACATGCGTCACATACACAGACAGACACACACCTAGGTCTCACACACACACACACACACACTTCAGACACACAGACAGACACACACACACACATACCTAGGTCACACACACACACTTCACACACACAGACACACACACTTCTCACACCCAGGTCACACACACACACATACACACTTCACACACCCATGTCTTTCTCTCACACACACACAGTTCTCACACCCAGGTCACACACACACACACATGTCACACAAACACAATTCACACACCCAAGTCACACACACATACTTCTCACACCCAGGTCACACACACACACACACTTCTCACAGACATACAGACACACACACACACACACTTCTCACAGACACACACACACACATACACGTCACACAAACACAATTCACACACACACCCACACCCACACCCAGGTCTCTCTCACACAGACACACAGACACACACCCAGGTCACACACTTCACACAGCCATGTCTCTCTCACACGCGCACACACGCACACACGCACACACAGATACCCAGAAGGTGACAAACTGCTGAGCCAGCTGGGTGACTTGAAAGGGGGGGGGACTTCCTCCCTCAGGTCTCTGAGGGTAGAGATTTCTGCTCAGATAACTGCAGTTGGGAGGGGGAAGGGGTGGCGCACCTAGTTTTTTCCGGGTCCCATCCCCTGTCTGTTGAACACCTGACTTCTCCCCAAGTGACTTGGGGAGAGAACTGGGGAGCCCAGGGTGGGATGTGTGCGTGTGGGTGGGGGGTGTACTATTGAGGTTCTGCTAGAGGGCCTAGTGGACCCCAAGACCCAGCCAAGAGCCTGAATTCAGCCTCAGGAAAAAGAGTTTTGTCACTGCCCAGTTATTCTTGTCTTACTTCCAAGCCCTGTGGGGGTGTGGTCTGATGCCTTTCACAGGCTGACAGGCCTTTGAGGATCTTTCCAAAAAAAAAAAAAATATATATATATATATATATATATATATATATATATATATCTTTAAGGAAAACAAACAAACACCAAAAAAACTTTGTCTTAATTTCTGATCAGAGTGAGGGAGAGACATCTCAGCACTGTTCTATATCCTAAGGAGCTTCTAGTTCAGTGGATCCTGCCATGTGGTGCCAGGGTTCAGAGCCGAAGTCTGGCTCACATTCTGCCTGGTGAGGTTTCCCCTGGCTTTGATATGTATGTATTTTATATTATTATTATTAGTGGTAAGTCTACAGGAATTAGTTTGCAGTGAGCAATCTGGTGAGGCTTTTTTTTTTTTTTCTGTCTCAGTCAAAAAAAAAATTTTGTTTTTTTGAATCGCTGAGTAGGAGCTAAAAAAATTCCACCTGGTCTCCCCAGGGTAACTCATGAAAATCTGGGTGCTCTCACCTGTTCTCCTGAACCCCAGTTTCCCCCTTGCCCCTAACCTCTGTCCCAATAAGGTTAACCACCGTGACAGTAATGTCATATATATATTCCTTATAAATACACCCAGAAAAAGCAAACAATGCAAATTAGACCAAACTGTGCCTTTTACTTCTTTAAATCTTTATTTATTTATTATTATTATTTTACCAGAGTCCTCTCAGCTCTGGCTCCTGGTGGTAGAGGGGACTGAACCTGGGGTCTCAGCGCCTCAGGCAGGAGAATCTGTCTGCATGATGAAGTCTTCCCCACCCTGGGCTTTTTTTTTTTTTTTTTTTTTTTTTTAACCAGAGCACTGCTCAGCTCTGGTTTATGGTGGTGCAGGGGATTGAACCTGGACTTCGGAGCCTCAGGCATGAGAATCTATTTGTATAACCATTATGCTATCTACCCCTGCCCGCCTTTTTTTTTAATTAAAAATTGAAAAAATATTTATCTATTTATTCCTTTTTGTTGCCCTTGTTGCTTTATTGTTGTAGTTATTATTGATGTTGTTGTTGTTGTTGTTGGATAAGACAGAGAGAAATGGAGAGAGGAGAGGAAGACAGAGAGGGGGAAAGAAACACAGACACTTGCAGACCTGCTTCACTGCTTGTGAAGCGACTCCCCTGCAGGTGGGGAGCTGGGGATTTGAACCTGGATCCTTACTGAGGTCCTTGTGCTTTGTGCCACATGAGCTTAACCCTCTGTGCTACCTCCCAACTCCTTTTTTTTTTTTTTTAAGACATAACACATGGGTAAGAGTTTCAAATAAGGACAACACTATTCCATTTTTACTTTAAAAAAAAAAAGATTTATTTAGGGCTTTGCCACGTGTGTGACCTCAACTCTAACACTAACTTCCTAGGCAATATATTTTCTTAAACTGTTTTAAAATTATAAAAAATATTTATTGATTTTCCCTTTTGTTGCGCTTGTTTTATTGTTGTAGTTATTATTGTTATTGATGTTGTTGTTGTTGGATAGGACAGAGAGAAATGGAGAGAGGAGGGGAAGACAGAGAGGGGGAGAGAAAGATAGACACCTGCAGACCTGCTTCACCACCTGTGAAGTGACTCCCCTGCAAGTGGGGAGCAGGGGGCTGGAGCTGGGGGCTGAAACCGGGATATTTACGCCGGTCCCCCTTACGCTGGTCCTTGTGCTTTGTGCCACGCACGCTTAACCCGCTGCACTACCGCCCAACTCCCCCCCTAGGTAAAATTTTTAATCCACCTTCATATTAGCTCTCAGACTCAAGCAAAGATTACTAAAGTCATGGCCCCTTGGAACACACCTAAAATAGACTTCCTAGCTTCTTCCCTCACAAAGACCCTTAGTTTCATCTGCTCTGTTCCTGCCTTTGGGTTCCTATTTATTAAACAACTTGTCCTACTTTATATCTTGCTGCCTTTCAGCCACCAAGTTACAGATGCTACTATGATTCCATCCTGACACTTTATCGGTTGTGCCATCTCCCCAGGCTCTGTGTGTGTGTGTGTGTGTCTGTGTGTGTGTCTGTGTGTGTGTGTCTGTGTGTGTGTGTGTGTGTGTGAGAGAGAGAGAGAGAGGGAGAGAGAGAGGGAGAGAGAGAGAGAGAAGGGAACAACCTTACTTACTTGTACAAAGCCTGCACTCTACTGCTTAGTCATCACACACACTCAATCCCCACTCCCCCTCCAAAGCTGCCTGAACTTTGAAATGTTGAAGGCACAGGCACTGTACAGGGCAGTAAGTCCTGTTTTGTTTTGTTTTGTTTTGAGCCTCCTCCAGGATTATCGCTGGGGCTCGGTACCAGCACTGTGAATCCACTGCTCCTGGAGGCCTTTTTTTTTTTCCCCCGACTGTGTTGCCCTTTTTATTATTGTTGTTGTCATTATTATTATTATTGCTGTCATTGTTGTTGGATAGGACAGAGAGAAATCTAGAGATGACGGGAAGACAGAGAGGGGAGAAAGAAAGATTGCGACACCTGCAGACCTGCTTCACCGCTTATGAAGCGAGCTTCCTGCAGGGGGGAAGCCAGGGGCTCGAACCGGGTTCCTTACGCCGCCGGTCCTTTTGCTTCGTGATATGTACGCTTAACCCACTGTGCTACCGCCCGCCCCCTGCACTAAGTTCTAAAGAGGGCTGGGGAAAACAGCACAGTGATCTTGCAAAGAGACTCTCCTGCCTGAGGCTCTGAGGTCCCAAGTTCAATCTCAACACTACCAACAGCCAGAGCTGAGCAGTGCTCTGGTTAATAATAATAATAATAACAACAACAGTAATAATAAACTATTTAAAGACACTCAGAGTTTTAAGGCATCAATGCTTTCCTCCTCTGTCTTTCACTTCCTCTCTCAGGAAACTTCACCAGCCTCTCCTTCCGGCAGAATTCCAGATATGCTGACCGCATGAGTGAAAACATCATAATTCGTGGTCTGGGAGGTGGTGCAATGGATAAAGCATTGGATTCTCAAGTATGAGGTCCCGAGTTCAATCCCCAGCAGCACATGTACCAGAGTGTTATCTGGTTCTTTCTCTCTCTCCTCCTATCTTTCTCATTAGTAAATAAATAAAATATTTAAAAAAAAAAACATCATAATTCCACCGGACAGGAAGCAGTGCTTTTTTAAAAAAAAAAAAAATTATGTGGTGCCAGAGACCTTGATAATGTACCACACTGCGTGGTGGCTTTCCTGGTCTGACATCATTTCTCTAATTGAGTGAGGGAGAGAGAGAGAGAGAGAGAGAGAGAGAGAGAGATACCACGGCCTGTACCACTATCTGTGAAGCTGCCCTTGTATCCATGGGGTGCTTTCATGTGGTTCCAGGGCTTGAACCTGGAGCCTGCTATTCTCCAGGTACTTAAAAAAAAAAAAGGAGGGTGGGGTGGCTGGTGATGGAACCAGGCCGTGGCACACCTGGTTGAGTACACACACATTACAGTGTGCAAGGACCCAGATTCAAGCCCCCATCCTCACCTGCAGGGGGGAAGCTTCATGAGTGGTGAAGCAGGGCTGCAAATGTCTCTGTCTTTTTCCCTCTCTATCTTCTCCTACCCTCTCAATTTCACTTTGTCTCAATCTAATAATAAATAATTTTTTTTTCCTTTGCCTCCAGGATTATTGCTGGGGCTCGGTGCCTGCACCATGAATCCACTGCTCCTGGAGGCTATTTTTCCCATTTTGTTGCCCTTGTTATTGTTATTATTATTGTCATTGCTGTTGTTGTTGTTGGATAGGACAGAGAGAAATCGAAAGGAGGAGGCGTTAAAGAGGGGGAGAGAAAGATAGACACCTGCAGATCTGCTTCACAGCTTGTGAAGCCACCCCCCTGCAGATAGGGAGCCAGGGGGGTTAAACGTGGCTGGATCCTTATGCCGGTCCTTATGCTTTGTTCCATGTGTGCTTAATCCACTGCACTACTGCTTGACCCCATAAATAATTATTTTTTAAAAAAGATTTACTTGGGAGTCGGGTGGTAGCACAGTGGGTTAAGTGCACATGGCGCAAAGCATAAGGACCAGCGTAAGATTCCGGTTCGAGCCCCCGGCTCCCCACCTGCAGGGGAGTCGCTTCACAAGCAGTGAAGCAAGTCTGCAGGTGTCTGTCTTTCTCTTCCCCTCTCTGTCTTCCTCTCCTCTCTCCATTTCCCTCTGTCCTATCCAACACCGACAACATCAATAACTACAACAATAAAACAAGGGCAACAAAAGGGAATAAATAAATATTTTAAAAAAAAGATTTACTTATGGTCAGGAGGTGGTGCAGTGAGTGATAAAGCTTTGGACTCTCAAGCCTGAGGTCCTGAGTTTGATCCCCGGCAGCACATGTGATGTCTGGTTCTTTCTCTCTCCTCCTATCTTTCTCATTAATGAATAAATAAAATCTTTTTTTTAAAAAAAGATTTAATTATTAACGAGAGAGAGAGAGACAGACTCCAGAGCCCTGCTCAGCTCTGGCTTCTGGTGATGCTGGGAATGGAACCTGGGAGACCTCAGAACCTCAGGCAGGAGAATCTCTTTACAGACCATCATTCCTTCTCTTAGGTTTCTTTTCTTGTTGATTTTTAATAACTCTTTATATATATGTGGGATTTATTTTTTTAATTTAGAGCCCTGCTCAACTCTGGCTTCTGGTGGTCCTGGGGATTGAACCTGGGACCTCAGAGCCTCAGGCAGGAGAGTCTTTTGCACAATCATTGAGCCATCTCCTCCTTATCAGAGGCTTTAGAAGCAAATTTGGCCCAGGGCACTAAGAGCTCAATTCAGGGGAATCCACAGACATCAGCAAATTGCTGGAAACATTTACACAGAGTCCCTGGTCACCCAGGGCCTCCAGCCTGAGCGCAGGAGGCAACAAACAAAACACCAGGAGCCAGGCAGTGGCTAAGCGCAGCATTACCAAGTCAAGGCCTGAGGTTCAAGCCCCCAGCCCTCACCTGCAGGGAGGAAAGCTTGACAAACGGTGGAGCAGGCATTCAGGTGTCTCTCTGTGTCTCTCCCTCTCTATCTCCTCCTCCCCTCTCCATTTCTTTCTGTGTCTATCAAAAAAAAAAAAAAAAGACTTCTTCTTTTTCTTTTTTTCTTTCCTGTTTTGTTTATTTGCCTACTAGACAGGCTTGATGCATTTCGGAAAGAGATGAGGGTGCTGTTGTCACGTTGCTTTTTGGCTGACTACACAGTGGCTCACCCATGGGTGTTGTCATGCATGGATACACACACACACACACACACACACACACACCGCACCGGTATCAGTAAAGGTTTGGATTGGCACTGAGTGGTACAGATCGTGTTTTGCATATATGAGGTCCTTAATTCCTTTCTAGTGGGGAGAAAACAGAAAGAGGAAGTGAGAGGAAAAGAGAAAGAAAGAAAGAAAGAAAGAAAGAAAGAAAGAAAGAAAGAAAGAAAAGAAGGAGGGTTGGGCACAGCGGGTTAAGCGCATGTGGCGCACAAGGACCGGTGTAAGGATCCCAGTTCGAGCCCAAGACTCTCCACCTGCAGGGGAGTCACTTCACAAGCTGTGAAGCAGGTCTGCAGGTGTCTGTCTTTCTCTCCCCCTCTCTGTCTTCCCCTCCTCTCTCCGTTTCTCTCTGTCCTATCCAACAACGATGACATCAGTAACAATGATAATAACCACAACAGTGGTAAAACAACCAGGGTAACAAAAGGGAAAAAAATGGCCTCCAGGAGCAGTGGATTCGTGGTGCAGGCACTGAGTCCTGGCAATAATTCTGGAGGCAATAAAAAAAAAGAAGAAAGAAAGAATGAAAGGGGGAGGGAATGAAAGAAAAAAGAAAGAAAGAGGGAGAGAGAATAGTTTGGGGCTGGAAGAAAACTAATTTTTTTCTTCCTTCTTTCCTTTTTTCTTTCTTTCATTCTTTCTCTCTTGCTTTCTTTGTTTCTTTCCTGCCTTGAATATTTTATTTATTTTATTTTAGTGAAATATATAGATGATAGGTAGATAGGTAGATAGATAGATAGATAGATGAGAGGGATGGAAGAGAGACACCCCACATCCCTGCTCAGCTCTGGCTGATGGTGGTGCTGGGAACTGAACCTGGGAAGTTAGAGTCTCAGGCATGAAAATCTTTTTCAGAACCATTATACTATCTTCCCAAGCCCTCTCATACTTTTTTTTTTTTATCCTTAATGAGATTTTACTCTTTTCCAGAGAAATGGAGGCAGAGACAGAGAGAGATTTCATAGCCGGAAGCTTTCATCATTGTGTGTGTGTGTGTGTGGGGGGGGGTGCTGAGCCCCAATCTAGGTCACACAGCAAAGCAGTACTGTCCAAAGAACTATCTTGCCCTCCCCTCCCAAGTTATTTTGTTTGTTTTTGTTTTGCCAAAGGCCTCTAGGGCAGCCTAGAAGGGGACCTAGACTAAAACCCTAGACATAGCAACCAGGAGGTCCTGAATTTGACACCCCCCCCCCCCCGCAGTGCCAGAGAGAGAGAGAGAGAGGCTCTGGTTCTCTCTGAAACAAAGGACGTCTTTTACTAGATTAAGAGAGAGAGAGAGAATTGGACTCAGACCAAGACATCAGTGTAACTTGGGAGACAGACTCACCTGACTCGCTGGTGGACCAAGGCAGGTAGCGCTGGGTGACTCCAGTTTGCTGGGGTGGGATGGGGAGGAGTGGGGATTCATGCGGGCAAAAGCCAGTCCTGGCCTGAGGAGACAGCGTCGTGGGCCTGCAAAAGACTGGACAAGTATTTTATAGGAGCGGGGTGGTGGCGCACCTGGTTCAGCACACGCACTACAGTACACAAGGAGCTGGGTTCAAGCCTCTGGTCCCCACCTACAGGGGGGAAAGCTTCACGGGTGGTGAAGCAGGGCTGCAGGTGTCTCTCTCTCTCTCTCCCCTTCTCTATCTCCCTGCTTCCTCTCAATTTCTGGCTGTTTCTATGCAATAGATAAAGATAAAATAGGGAGTTGGGCGGTAGCGCAGCAGGTTAAGCACACATGGCGCGAAGCGCAAGGACCGGCGTGAGGATCCCAGTTCAAGCCCCAGCTCCCCACCTGCAGGGGAGTCCCTTCACAAGCGGTGAAGCAGGTCTGCAGGTGTATGTCTTTCTCTCTCCCTCTCTGTCTTCCCCTCCTCTCTCCATGTCTCTCTGTCCTATCCAACAAGGATGACAACAACAACAGCAATAATAACTACAACAATTAAAAAAAACAAGGGCAACAAAAGAGAAAATTAATAAATAAATATAAAAAATTTTAAAAAGATAAAAAAATAAATACAGGGGTTGGGCAGTGGCATACCTGGTTGAACACACATGTCACCATGCACTAAGACCCGGGTTCAAGCCCCCAGTCCCCACCTGCAGGGAGGAAACTTTGCCAGTGCTGAAGCAGGGCCGCAGGTGTCTCTCTGTCTCTCTCCCTCTCTATCACTCCCTTCCCTCTGAACTTCTGGCTGTCTCTATCCCATAAACTAGATAATGAAGACAAAAATTAAAACAAATACATTTGAATTAATTTAATTTTAATGAGAGAGAGACCAGAGTCCTGTGCTGGGAATTGAACCTGGGACCTAATAGCCTCAGGCAAGAGAGTGTTTCACTTATTTATTTCAATGAAACAGTAATAAAGAAAGATGAGAGAGAGAGAAAGACTGGAGATGCTAGGGATTGAACCTGGGACCTCAGAGCCTCAAGCAGAAGAGTCTGTTTTGCAGAACCACTGAGCTGTCTCCTTAACTTCTGCAAAGGACTCCTGCCTGAGGCTCCAGGGTCTCCTGTGGTTCAATCCCCAGCAGCACCATCAGCCAGAGCTGAGCAGGGCTCCTCTCTCTCTGTTACTTGTTTCGTTGACATAAATAAATAAAACACACTCTTGCTGGAGGCTCTGAGGTTCTAGATTCAATCCCCAACAGCACCATCAGCCAGAGCTGAGCAGGGCTCTGCTCTCTTTTTCTCTCTCTCATACAAATAAATAAATACTTTTAAAAATAGGTATTTTTAGGGAGTCGGGCGGTAGCGCAGTGGGTTAAGGGCAGGTGGCGCAAAGCACAAGGACCAGTGTAAGGATCCTGGTTCGAGCCCCTGGCTCCCCACCTGCAGGGGAGTCGCTTCCCAGGCGGTGAAGCAGGTCTGCAGGTGTCTGTCTTTCTCTCCCTTTCTGTGTCTTCTCCTCCTCTCTCCATTTCTCTCTGTCCTATCCAACAACGACGACAACAATAATAACTACAATAACAATGAAAAACACCAAGAGCAACAAAAGAGAAAATAAATAAATATTAAGAAAAAAAGTTTTAAAAAAAATATATATATATATGGTGGGTGTGGGAGGTGCGTCCCTCCTCAGATTCCAGTGTCCAGGAGTTGGGTGGGAGTTGAGAGTCTTGGGGAGGGGGTGGGAATCAGATCCAGGTGACTGAGTGGGGGGAGGACACCTCCGCGTGACGTCACACCCGAGGGGTTCTCACGGGTGGGGGCGGGGGGGTGGGCGGGGCTTGGGAGGCGGACAAAGGGGCCCCGCCCCCCGCCGGCCGGCCACATCTGGATTTCATTCCCGCCGCTGCCGGAAAGGGGCGGAGTGGAGGCGGGGCCCGGGGGGCCCCCACCCCCCCGAGGCGGCGCCTCTCTCCGCCCGACCCCTCCCCCCCATCTGTCGGCGGCCCCCTTATCCCGGGAGGCAGCCGAGCCCGGCGGGCTGTCCCGGGGAGCCGGCGCCCGGATCCCCGCAGCCGAGGCCGACAGCGGGCCGGCAGAGCCAGGTGAGCGCGCACGGCCAGAAGTGGGGTGCAGGCCGCCCGGGGCGCGCCCCGATTTCTTTCCCCCTGGAGGGAGGCGGGGGCCATCCGGACTGGAGAGAGAGAGAGAGAGAGAGGAGGGGGGTTCTGGAGGAGGCTCCAGGGCGTTGGGGGTGCGCACAGGCTCCGGCTGCACGCGAGAGGGGGTCCCCCTAATCTCCCTGGCCGGAGCCCCCCACTTGCTGCACCCTGAACCCCCAAACTGCGCTCGCCGCCGCCTGCAGAGGCAGGAAGTCGGCGAGTTCCAAACCGAAGGCGGAATCCCAACGTTTTCGGTCCAAGCCCGGGAGGCAGGGCTGGCTGGGGGCGGGGTCGAACCCGGGGACCAGGGACATTTTTTTTCTTTTTTTTTTTTTTTTTTGGAAGGGGTGAAGGCTAGCCCACCCCCTCCACCCCCATCTTCTTCCAGGCTGACTCCGGTTGAACCGGAGAGAAAGGCAGGGAGCGCAGCCGCGCCTCCCAGCCAAGGAGACTCGCCGCCCTGGGCGCGCCTGGCTCCGTGCCTCAGTTTCCCCGCCTGCTTCGTCTTTGCTGGCCCTTCCCCCAAGCCTTCCATCAGTGCAACCCCCCCACCCCCACCCCAAACCAAAAAAAAAAAAAAATGTGGGGACTGGGCTTTGTTCTGCAAGAATAAGGAACATGACAGTCTGATTCGGGCGCCTCTGTACGCCCCCCCTCGCCCCCTCTTCTTGAGGCCCCCGGGGAGCGGGGTGTGGGTGTTTGCAGACACTCGGGTGCCCACCCCAAGAGCACCCCCCTTTACCCCACATAGACACCCTAAATCTGCAGAGTGCCGGGATGTCACCCCCTCCTCTGGCTCCATTTGACTCACCTGGGGATTTCCACCCCCACCCCCACCCCACCCCAGCCAGCTGTCCCGGGCGCCCGGCACCCCGGAGCCCTGCCCCTCACCCCAACTCTCAAGTGGCACGGGTCCTCCTCTCCCCTGCACATCCCCCCCTCCCACACACACACTCTGTCTCCTAGGTGTCTGCAGACGGGGAGGGAGGGCATACTTGAGCAGTCGCTGGAGAGGGCGCACCCCATCCTGGTAGAACTTGGGGGGACCCCCGTGCGCGCGTGGCTGTGGCGGGGAAGAGGGGGCGCGCCCCAGGGTGGATTCCAGCGCACATTCCACGGCCTGATAAGGAGGCTGCCTGCCGGGGCGGGGGCGGGGCTGGGCCCGACCGGTTACCATGGACACATGCTGGGCTTCGCTTAGGGTTTGCGGGAGGGGGGGGGGTTGGGGGGTGCATGAGGGTCTTGGGCGTGGTGGTGGTGGTGGTGGGGTTCTAGCAGACTGGAGGAGTCTCCATTGCTATATCAGCCGGGGCCTGGCTGGCTGAAGCTCGGAGCCTCTGTGTTCTTCGAAGATCATTCATTCATTCACCCATTCATTCATTCATTCATTCATTTGTTCATCCATTTGCTGGTGTTCCCTGGTCCCCACCGAGGGATTTCTCAGAGCCTCCATCTGACCTTCACTTTTCCGTGGGAATGTGGAAGCCAGGCCTAACGCAAGAAGTAGCCACCAGGATTTCCATAATTGGCAAAGGCTGAGTGACTTCCCTCAGTGCAGTGGGGGGCCCCCCTGTTGGGACCTGGGTTGTGCACGCTGGACTGGCAGGTGTACTTCTCCAGGTGGGTTATCTCACCGCCCCTGTTTCTTCTTTTTGTTATTTATTTATTATTTTAAATTAAAAAAAATTTTTTTTTCCTCCAGGGTTATTGCTGGGCTTGGTGCCTGCACCATGAATCCACCGCTCCTGGAGGCCATTTCCCCCCCTTTTGTTGCCCTTGTTGTTGTAGCCTCGTTGTGGTTATTATTATTACCATTATTGATGTTGTTCGTTGTTGGATAGGACAGAGAAATGGAGAGAGGAGGGGAAGACAGAGAGGGGGAGAGAAAGATAGACACCTGCAGACCTGCTTCACCGCCTGTGAAGAGACTCCCCTGGGCAGGTGGGGAGCCGGGGGCTCCAACCCGGATCCTTAAGCTGGTCCTTGCGCTTTGTGCCACGTGCGCTTAACCCACTGCGCCACCGCCCGACCCCCATTTAAAAAATTTTTTTAACCAGTGCTCAGCTCAGCTCAGCTCTGGTTGATGGTGGTGCAGGGAATTGAACCAGGGACTTTTGGAGCCTCAGGCATAACAGTCTTTGCATAACCATTATGCTATCAACCCTAGCCCCCTTTTATCTATCTATCCATTTATTTATTTTCTTGCCTCCAGGGTTATTGCTGTGGTTTGTGCCAGCACCAGGAAGCCTCTGTTCCTGGTGGCCATTAATTTGTTCCGTTTTATTGGATAGGACAGAGAGAAACTGAGAGAGGATGGGGAGGTAGAGAGGGGGAGAGAAAGATAGACATCTGCAGATCTGCTTCACCGCTTTTGAAGTGACACCCCCCCCCACGGGTGAGGAACCGAGGGCTTAAAGTGGGATCTTTAAAATTTTTTTTTTAAAGATGTGTTTGTTTATCTTCATGGGTGAATGAGATCAGTGCCGATCTGGCTGTATGGAGAACTGATCCTGGGACCTCTGGGGCCCTGGGTGTAGGAGGAGTCTGTGTCCTATGCAATCTCTTCATATGGTATTATTATTATTATTGTTGTTGTTATTATTTTAACCAGAGCACTATGCTGTTCTGGCTTCTGGTGGTGCTGGGGATTGAACCTGGAACTTTGGAGCCTCAGGCATGAAAGGCTTTTGGAAGAACCATTATTCTGTCTCTCATGCCCTAATATATATATATATTTTACCTGAGCACTGCTCAGCTCTGGCTTATGGTGGTGTGGGGGATTGAACCTGGGACTTTGGAGCCTCAGGAATGAGAGTCTCTTTGCATAACTATTATGCTAACTAGCCCCACCCCCTAATATATATATTTTTTACTACTTTTATGGGGGAGGTAATAGTTGACAGTAAATACAGTTGTTGATACATGTGTAAAATTTCTCAGTTTGCAGCAAAACACTAATCCACAGCACTGAATCTTCCCTCAACGTGGTGGGGGCTGGGTTCGAACCTGGGTCACACACATGCCTAAGTGAGCTATTTCACCAGCCCCGATTATTATTAATTATTATGATTTAAACTGAAGAAAACCTTGCTTGCTTTCTTTTCTTTTTCTTTAAATATGTATTTTATTTATTTATTCATGGAGAATATAGGAGGAGAGAGAAAGAACCAAATATCACTCTGGTACACGTGCTGCTGGGGATTGAACTCAGGACCTCATGCTCGAGAGTCAAAGGCTTTATCCACTGCGCTACCTTTCAGACCACTATTTTATTTGTCTTATGCTTGACAGGACAGAGAGAAATTCTTGAGAGGGAATGGGGAGAGGGAGAGAGAGGAGCCCTGCAGCCCTGCTTCACTGCTTCACTGCATATAAAGCTCCCCCCTCTCCCTCGGAAGTAGAGACTGGAATTCAAGTCCTTGCACATGGTAGCATGTACTCTCACAACCAAGTCTGCCACGACCTGGTGCCCTATTGTTATCTTTTTTTTTTTTAATTTTATTTATTTATTCCCTTTTGTTGCCCTTTGTTGTTTTATTGTTGTAGTTATTATTGTTGTTGTCGTTGTTGGCTAGGACAGAGAGAAATGGAGAGAGGAGAGGAAGACAGAGAGGGGGAGAGAAAGATAGACACCTGCAGACCTGCTTCACAGCCTGGGAAGCGACTCCCCTGCAGGTGGGGAGCCGGGGTTTGAACCGGGATCCTTATGCCGGTCCTTGTGCTTTGCGCCACCTGCGCTTAACCCACTGCGCTACAGCCCGACTCCCTATTGTTATCTTTTAAAGATATATTTATTGACATTTGGGTGGTAGCGCAGCGGGTTAAGCGCACATGGCGCAAAGCACAAGTATGAATGTAAAGATCTGGGTTCAGCCCCTGGCTCCCTACCTGCATGGGAGTCACTTCAGGAGCGGTGAAGCAGGTCTATTAAGTGTTTATTTTTCTCTCCCCGCAAGTACCAGAGGGAGGCGCTACTCCCCCCATTAATAAATAAATACATATATTTTAAAAATATTTATTTATTCCCTTTTTTTGTTGCCCTTGTTTATATATATATATATACTGTTGTTATTGATGTTGTCGTTGTTGGATAAGACAGAGAGAGAAATGGAGAGAGGAGGGGAAGACAGAGAGGGGGAGGGAAAGACAGACACCTGCAGACCTGCTTCACTGCCTGTGAAGTGACTCCTCTGCAGGTGGGGAGCCAGCCAGGGGCTCGAACCAGGATCCTTACGCCCGTCCTTGCACTTTGCACCGCCTGTGCTTAACCTGCTGTGCTACCACCCGGCAACTCCCCCTCTATTTTTTTTTTTATTGTCTTTATTTATTGGATAGAGACGGCCAGATATTAAGAGGGAAGGGGGAGTAGAGAGACAGAGAGACACCTGCAGCCCTGCTTCACCACTGGTGAAGCTTTCCGCCCTGCAGGTGGGGACCAGGGGCTTGAACCCAGGTCCTTGGGCACTGTATTCTGTGCGCTGAACAAGGCCCTCTAGCTGGTGAACTATTCCCCTGTCCCTACCATAACAATGATCTTTCACCTGGAAGATGAAGAGACAGTTAGTTCAAGGATGGTGGGAAGGGGGTACAGGAGAGAGGAGTTGCAAGCTTCCTTCCAGGGGATGGGGGGTGGTGGTGACTGGCGTGGGGTGACCCCCTCTGAGGGGCCAGGCGGTGGTGCACCAGGCTGAGTGCACACATTACATTGCGCAAGGTCCCAGGTTCAAGTCCCTGGTCCCCACCAGCAAGGGGGAGGCTTCATGAATGGTGAAGCAGGGATGGAGATGTCTCTGTCTCTTTCCCTAACCCCCTTCCACTCTAAATTTCTCTCTGTCTCTTGCTAATAATAAATAAATTTAAAAAGAAAGAAAGAGTGGTCCGGGAGGTGGCACACTGGATAAGGCTTTGGACTCTCAAGCATGAGGTCCCAAGTTCAATCCCTGGCAGCACATGTACCAGAGTGATATCTGCTTCTTTCTCTCCTATCATTGCTCATGAATAAATAAATAAAATCTTTAAAAGAAAGAAAGAAAGAAAGAAAGAAAGAAAGAAAGAAAGAAAGAAAGAAATGGAGAGAGGAGGGGAAGACAGAGAGGGGGAGAGAAAGACAGACACCTGCAGACCTGCTTCACCGCCTGGGAAGTGACTCCCCAGCAGGTGGGGAGCCCGGGGCTCGAAAGAAAGAAGGGGGCGGGGGCGGGTTCGATCCCAGTTCGAGTTCCCGGCTCCCCACCTGCAGGGGGGTCGCTTCATAGGCGGTGAAGCAGGTCTGCAGGTGTCTGTCTTTCTCTCCCCACCTACAGGGGAGTCGCTTCACAGGCAGTGAAGTAGGCCTGCGGGTGTCTATCTTTCTCTCCCCCTCTCTGTCTTCCCCTCCTCTCTCCATTTCTCTCTGTCCTATCCAACAATGACATCAATGACAACCACAATCACAACAACGGTAAACAAGGGCAACAAAAAGGGGGGGAAATGGCCTCCAGGAGCAGTGGATTCGTAGTGCAGGCACCAAGCCCCAGCGATAACTCTGGAGGCAATAAATAAATAAATAAATAAAATATAAAAATAAAAACAACAAGAACTTATCAAAATAAATCAAACTCACTCTGGCTGTGGTACAGAGTATCGCAGCGGAGGTGAGGGGTGGGGTGGAGGGCGGCTTAGAGCGAAAGGGAAAATCCAGTGGGGGTGGGGGCTGCCCCCCAAAACAGTAGCCCAGAATTTGAGGGGGCTGGAGGGTGGGTGGGTCAGAGGCTTCTGGAAACTTCTAAGACTTTCTCCAGTCTTCCTCCCCCCCTTTTTTCTTTCTTTTTTTTTCTCTTTCTTTTTGCCTCCGGGGTTATTGCTGGGGCTTGGTGCCTGCTATGAATCTCCTGCTGCAGGAGGCTACTTTTCCCCCCTTTCTTGCCGTTATTGCTTATCGTTGTTGTTATTGTGATTGCTGTTACTGCTGTCATTGTTGTCGGATAGGACTGAGAGAAATCGAGAGAGGATGGGAAGACAGAAACAGGGAGAGAAAGACAGACACCTGCAGACCTGCTTCAACACTTGTGAAGTCACCTGGCTGCCGGGTGGGGGGTGGGCGCTGGGGGGCCGGGGGCTCCATGGGGATCCTTGCACTGCACGGGTCCTAGAAGCTTAACCCACTGCGCTACTGCCTGGCCCCAATCGCCTCCGCTTCTTAGCTCCTCCCTGATGTCCTTACCTCTTTTCTGAATCCTCTGGAAGTTCTTTCTGGGGTTCTCAGGACCGACTTTGGGGGCTGAGGAGAGAAGGGAGTGAACAGAATTGGCCCCCCAAACAGAATTCACTTGGACTGTGTGCTGCTTGGCCATGTGTGTGTGACTCATGTTCGAGCCTGGCACCTACCCTATGGGAGGAAGTTTCTAAACTGTCTCTTTCACTTTCTCAAAAAAAAAAAAAAAGGAAAGAGAGCAAGAGACTAGTTGGGGGTGAGGGTGCCTGGCGCCCCAAGGCCTAAGCTCTGTCTGGGGTGGCTTTTTTTTTTTCTGCCAAGCCCACTGCCCCCCAGCTTCCTCTTTCAGGGAAGCATAAACCTGCCTAGAACTTCTGATTCAGCAAAATCTTGCTTGGGGAAGATGAGATGGGCAGGACTGTAGGCCTCAGTTTCCCCTTTCTCTTTCTCTGAAGTTTATTTGACTAAGAGACCCGGGAGGGAGGGACCAGAATGACTGAAGCATTAGACTCTCAAGCATGAGAGGTCCCGAGTTTGATCCCCGGCGTCTTGTGGGTCTGCACTGTGCTCTGCTTCTCCCTCTTTTATTTAGGTTATCACTGAGGTTTCGTCACTCGGGGATGACACTTTCAAGTTGAGACAGAGACAGAAAAAGACCACAGCACCAAAACTTCTTCCTTTGATGCCGTGGGGGATGGGGCTGAGCTCAAACCTGGGTGTCCCACCTGGCAAAGCAGAGCACTACTGAAGTGAGCTATTTTGTCTCCCTTTTAAAAAAAGACTAAAAAAAAATTTTAGATTATTTTTATATTTATTTATTTATTTTCCCTTTTGTTGCCCTTGTTTTTCATTGTGGTTGTAGTTATTATTGTTGTTATTGATGTCATTGTTGTTAGATAGGACAGAGAGAAATGGAGAGAGGAAGGGAAGACAGAGAGGGAGAGAGAAAGACAGACACCTGCAGACCTGCTTCACCGCCTGGGAAGTGACTCCCCAGCAGGTGGGGAGCCCGGGGCTCGAATCGGGGTCCTTATGCCGGTCCTTGCTCTTCGTGCCACATGCGCTTAACCCGCTGGGCTACCGCCCGACTCCCCTAAGAGATTTTTAAAATTATGTTTATTTATTGGGTAGAGCCAGCCAGAAATTGGAAGGGAAGGGAGAGAGACAGAGAGACACCTGCAGCCCTGCTTCACCACTCACAGAGTTTTCCCCCTGGTGGGGGTGGGGACTAGACACTCGAACCCGAACCTGGTCCTTGTGCGCTCAACCCGGTGCACCATCACCCGGCCTTTATTATATATATAATTTTTCCCCCTATTTGTTGTCCTTGTTTTATTATTGTTGATATTGATGTCGTCATTGTTGGATAGGACAGAGAGACATGGAGAGAGGAGGGGAAGACAGAGAGGGGGAGAGAAAGACAGACACCTGCAGACCTGCTTCAACGCCTGGGAAGCGACTCCCCTGCAGGTGGGGAGCCGGGGGGCTCGAACCGGGATCCTTACGCCGGTCCTTGCGCTTTGTGCCACCTGTGCTTAACCCGCTGCGCTACTGCCTGACTCCCCTTTATTATTATTTTTATAATTTTCGTTTAAACTTTAAATATCTATTTGTATAGGGAAAGAGAAGGAAAGAGATCCCAGAGCCCTGCTCAGCCCTGGCTTCTGTTGGAGCCGAGGATCGAACTTGGGACCTTGGGGCCTCAGGCCTGCAAATCCAGCGATTTGAGCCATCAAGCTCTCCCCTTGGGTCCCTGTTCCTCCTTTCCTCTTGTCGCACCAGGAAAGTGTGCTTTGATGGGACTCCTGACAGCTTCCTGGCCTGACCCCCCCTCCCCTAGTTCTCCCTTCCCCCCCAAAAAAAAAAAAAAAAAAAAAGAATGACAGCCTTGGGCTCATTCCCTGGGGTGTGACAAGGACCCGTTTGTCATCCATCTCTCCAGGAAGTGGCTGTAAATCTTCCTCTTGGCGTCCAGGCTGGAGTGGGGGGCGGGGTGGAGGGGCGCTCACTGGGGAACAGAAGAAAGGGGGGGTACACGGAGAACACGCCCCGGGCTTGTCGCCCGCCCACCGGCCAGTGCCCGTTTCCCGGGCTCCCCGACGGGTCCCTAAAGTCCCCCCTCGAGGAGCTCCTTCTCCCCACACTCCCGGCAGGGCGCCCTGGGGTGGTGATGGGGGGGCGTCTGGCGGGGTGACCTGGCGGTCAGGCGGCCGCGTTCCAGCCCTCCTCCCTCCCTGGCCTGCTTCGGGTGCAGGAAGCGCGCTCTTCCTCAATCGGGCCAATCAGACGCCGAGGCCGGCCGGCTCACACCAATCAGATGCCGAGGCCGGTCAGTTCGGCCCAATCGGCGCGCGGTTCCTTGTCCGGCGCTTGTTGCAAGAGCCAATCAGGGCGCCATCTGCCGGTGTCCCCCCGACGGCGGGGTCTGGCCGGGCAGAGGGCATCAGGGCGCTGGAAGTAGGGCGGCCGGGGAACAAGGGGACCTCTGTGTGGCCACCTGGGCGGGGTGGCAGCCCCCGGGGTGCGCTCATAAGCTCTTCTCTGTTCCCAAACTGGGACGGATGGCTCTCCACCCGGGAGAAGCAGCTGCCACTGTCTGGGGTGGGGAGGGGGTGACTCAGGGCAGCCCACCCCCCACCAGGGACTGAGATGGCAGGACGACCCCGGAAGCCCCCTCCCCACCCCGTAACCCCCCATCTCCCTAAGAACCGGCCTAACCAGCTCCTGGCGCGCACGTGGTCTTGGCCAGGCGCCTTTCCAGGGACAGGGAGGGAATGAATCTTCCTAACTCCCTTTCCCCCCCCCCTTTTTTTTTTAAACTAACAGGCCAGACACACACACACCCTTGAAAGACAGACGCTGCCCCAGCTCCCCTGAGACCCCACCCCCTCCTCTCGGGAAGAGGAGACAGTCCAGTTGGCTTCTCCTTGCAACCCGCCCCCACATGGCTCAGTTTTCCTTGCGAGAGAAAAAAGAAAAAAAAAAAAAGTGTGTGTGTGATTCAGGCTTGCAAAGGCATCCATCACCTCCCCCCCCACCCCATTCCTCCCTGGGGGGGCTCACATGATTCCTTGCAGCTGCCCACCATCCTTCCAGGCCCAGACTTCCCAGTCTGCCCCCCCCCATCTTCACTCCCCCTCCCATTCATTCCCCCACACCGGATGTGACTGTGGTGGGGAGTGAGGGTTCCGCCCTGTTCCAGGAGTTTCACATCTGGATTTGATCCTGGCTGGGGTGGGGGGCAGAGGGGGTGCCAGCTGCTTTTCCCTGACCGCCCCCGCGGGGACCCCCGAGGTCCCAGGGCGGGACTCAGCTCAGGCGAGAGAGAGTGATGAGAACAAGCTGTGTGGAATCTGTCCTGATGGGGGAGGGGGTGGGCTCCCCAAAGAGGTGGTGAGAAGCTTGCTCTGTGCTAAGCGAGCTTTGGAGACCTCACACAAATAGGGTGGCCTTCCTGCTCTGCCTGCGGCGGCGGGGGGTGGGGGTGGGGGTGGGGGGTTTGACTCCTTACAGGCGCCACCTCCAGGATTCCTGCCCAGGTGTCTCTACCAAGCTTATCTGGGGAGCAGCCGTGGCCCCAAGGCATGGTCCCCGCTTAATCACCCTGGTTGTGGGCGGTAATAAGAGGACTGGAATATCACCCTTATCACTGGGTGACCCTGGGGGACAAGTAGGGTCAGGGGAGCCCAGCTCAGGGCTCCCTGGCTCTCATGGCTAAGCCCTTTGAGGGAACTTCCCTTTCTTTGCTTTCTTTCTTTCTTCTTTTTTAAAATATTTATTTATTTATTCATGGATAAGACAGACAGAGAGAGAGAGAAAGAATCAGATATCACTCTGGTACATGTGCTGCTGGGGGTTGAAATTGGGGCCTCATGCTTGAGAGTCCAATGCTTTCTCCTTTGTGTCATCTCTCAAACCACGTCTTTCTTTTTAAAGATTAGTTTATTGTCCTTTTTTTTTTTTTCTTAAATGTCTTTTTAAAATTCTTTTTAAAGTTATTATTTGTTGGGTAGAGACTGCCAGAAATCGAAAGGGAAGGGGGACAGAGACAGACACCTGCAGCCTTGCTTCACCACTCGCAAAGCTTTCCCCCTGCAGGTGGGGACCGGGGGCTTGAACCCAGGCCCTTGCACTTTGTAATATGTAATATGTAATTGTAATATGTGCACTTAACCAGGCGCACCTAACCAGGTGTGCCACTGCCCCCCCCCCCCATTTTATTCTTTTTCTTTCTTTCTTTTTAAAGATTGGTTTACTGTTTCTGGTTACTTTAATTTTATTTTGTTAAACATTTTTATTATCTTTATTTATTTATTGGGTAGAGTCAGCCGGAAATTGAGAGGAGGGGGGAGAGAGGTAGACACCGACAACACTGCTTCACTACCTGGGAAGCTCCTCCTCCCCTTTCCTCATGCAGGTGGGCACCAGGGGCTTGAACCCAGGTCCTTATACATGGCAGCGTGTGAGTTCAGCCAGCTATACCACTCTCTGACTCCTTAAAACTTTATTTTCCCAGAGCCTTGCTCAGCTCTGGCTTCTGGCGGTGCTAGGGATTGAACCTCGGACGTCAGAGCCTCAGACATGAAATTTCTTTTTGCAGAACCACTGTGCTGTCTCCCCAGCCAAATCTTTATTGTTATTTTTTCAGAAGTGGAGGCTTTGTGCCAGGACCATTTCACTGACCCTAGGATGCTTTTCTTTCTTTTTAATGAATTTTATTTTGAGAGGACAGAGAAATTGAGAGGGGAGGGAGAGATCGAGAGGAGAGGGACAGAGACAGACAGACACCTGCAGCCCTGTTCCACTGCTTGTGGAAATTCCTCCTCTGTAGTTGGAGGTCTGGGGGGGGGGGCTTAAACTCGGGTTCTTGAGTGGGCTGCTGTTTCATTCACAGAGACAGAAATATGACAACATCAGAACTTCCAGTGCTCAAGCCCTGCTCAGCTCTGGCTTCTGGTGATGCTGGGGATTGAACCAGGGGCCTTAGAGCCTCAGGCAGGAGAGTTTTGCAGAATCATTATCATACCACTGTGTTTTTTGTTGGGTGGGGTTGGGTTTCCTAGAGTCCCTGCTCAGCTTTGGCTTCTGGTGGTGCTGGGGATTGAACCTGGGGCCTCAGAGCCTCAGGCAGGAGAATCATTCTGGTTTTTTCTTTCTTTTTTCTTTTCTTTCTTTCTTTCTTTCTTTCTTTATTTATTTATTTTGGTGGGTTGGGTTTCCCAGTGTCCTGCTCAGCTCTGATTTGGGGAGGATACCGGGGATTGAACCTGGAACCTCAGTCATGTGTCTTTCCTTCCCCCCCCTCAGCTCCGACCGCCCCATGGCCCCGGGGGGCTAGCGTCTGAGCCCCAGCATGGGCGGCCTGTACTCGGAGTACCTCAGCCCCAGCAAGGTCCAGGAGCATTACAACTACACCAAGGAGACGCTGGACACCCGAGACTCGCCCTCCCGCCAGGCCGCCTCGGCCCTCATCATCCTCCTCTGTGTTGCCATCGTCCTGGAGAACTTTCTGGTCCTGGTGGCCGTGGCTCGGAACAGCAAGTTCCACTCAGCCATGTACCTCTTCCTGGGCAACCTGGCCGCCTCGGATCTCCTGGCTGGTGTGGCTTTTGTGGCCAACACCCTCCTGTCAGGGCCTGTGACCCTAGGCCTGACGCCTGTGCAGTGGTTTGCCCGGGAGGGCTCGGCCTTCATCACCCTGTCTGCCTCTGTCTTCAGCCTCCTGGCCATTGCCATTGAACGTCACGTGGCCATTGCCAAGGTCAAGCTGTATGGGAGTGACAAGAGCTGTCGCATGCTTCTCCTGATCGGGGCATCCTGGCTTATCTCTCTGGCCCTCGGAGGGTTGCCCATCCTGGGCTGGAACTGCCTCGGTCGCTTGGAGGCCTGCTCCACGGTGCTGCCCCTTTACGCCAAGCCTTACGTCCTCTGCGTGGTCACTATCTTCTCCGTCATCCTGTTGGCCATTGTGGCCTTGTACGTCCGCATCTACTGCGTCGTCCGTTCCAGCCACGCTGACGTGGCCGGCCCCCAGACTCTGGCCTTGCTCAAGACGGTCACCATCGTACTGGGGGTCTTCATTGTCTGCTGGCTGCCTGCCTTCAGCATCCTCTTGTTGGACTACGCCTGTCCCGTCCGCTCCTGCCCCATCCTCTACAAAGCTCACTACTTCTTTGCCTTTGCTACTCTCAACTCGCTGCTGAACCCCGTTATCTACACCTGGCGGAGCCGGGAACTGAGACGGGAGGTCCTGAGGCCCCTGCTCTGCTGGCCCCGGGCGGTGGGACAGGGGAGGCGGCGGAGAGAGGATGGGACCCCCGGCCATCGCCTGCTGCCCCTCCGCAGTTCCAGCTCACTGGAGCGGGGGACGCACATGCCCACGTCACCCACCTACCTGGAGGGCAATACCGTGGTGTGATGGGCAAAGGGCAGAGGAGGTGTGTGTGTGTGGGGGGGACTCCAGAGAGGAGACAGAGACTGCGGGGGACCTAGGATGGAGAAGAGGGACTTTTGGGTGCCATCTTGAGTTCTGCAGGCATGGGGGAAGTTGACAGTTAGACCTGAGTGAAATTGACAGACAAATGAGTGAAATTGACAGACGTAAGTGAAATTGACAGACAAATGAGTGAAATTGACAGACAGATGAGTGAAATTGACACACAAATGGGTGAAATTGACAGACAAATGAGTGAAATTGACGCACAAATGAGTGAAATTGATAGACAGATGAGTGAAATTGACAGACAAATGAGTGAAATTGATAGACAAATGAGTGAAATTGACGGACAAATGAGTGAAATTGATAGACAGATGAGTGAAATTGACAGATGAGTGAAATTGACAGACAAATGAGTGAAATTGATAGACAAATGAGTGAAATTGACGGACAAATGAGTGAAATTGACAGGCAAATGAGTGAAATTGACGGACCTGAGTGAAATTGACAGCCAGGCCTGAGTGAAATGGCAGACAAATAAGTGAAATTGACAGTCAGGCCTGAGTGAAATTGACTTCCAGGCCTGAGTGAACTTGACAGCCAGACTTGAGTCAACTTGACAGCCAGACTTGAGTGAACCCGACGCTCAACCCTGATTGAAATGAACAGGGAGACTTGAGTAAAACAGGGGGCAGAGCAGGTTCCTGGCATGATCTGGGTAACCCCTGCCGAGCTGGATCCTGGGGTCTCTAGAATTTACGGGGAGAGGGAGCAGACAGGTGCTTCTCCAAGGAGAAGCAGCTCCTTGACTGAAGCAACTTAAACCTCCCACCCACCCATCCAGCGTGATGGATTGCGACATACCCAGCCTTCCTGGTTCTCCGCCCTGCACCAGACAATCCTCTAGAAGACGAACCGCTTCCCTCTTCCAACTTTCTGCCTGTTTCTTGGAATCAGGGACTGGGGTGGGGGTGCCCCCTGACTCTTCCTTTGTCCTCCCTGGCAAGCCTAACGGACAGTGTGCCAGGACCCAACTTCCCTAAATGTCACCAGTTGCTACGTTGGCGTCTTCCTGTTTCCCAGCAGATGCCAGGAAACCACAGGATGGTGGTGTTGGGTTGGGGTGGGGGGGGACAGACTGAACCCCATTCTCAGACCTCATTGCACTAATGTCGGGTATAAAAGAATCGGATCAGCAAGGGCTGGAGAAAAAAAAAAAAAGTTTAGTGGACCCGTGCAGGGGGTGGGGTGCTTGGACCTCTGGGGTGGAAGGGGACAGAGTGGCTCTTGATAGCAAGCACTCTGGAAGGGCGCTGTGCCCCCTCCCTGCAATGCAATCACCCCCACTCCCCCATCCTATAGACGGCATCCACCTCCAGCCCTACAAAGGAGGGGGGGACAGTTTGAGGTCCCCGTGTCTCTTTTCAAATTGTGTTGAAAACTGGGGCACAGGGTGGGCTGGTGGGGAGCTTCCAGGATAATCTTGGGGTGCTGTCTCCCCACTGGGCCCAAAAGGATGTGTCTGTGGGCCGTCTGTTGGGAATAATGCGGTACGAATATTTATGTCTGTTTGTCCATATCTGCGCGTGCGTGCGTGCGTGTGCGTGCGCGTGTGTGTGTGTGTGTGTGTGATGCCTGTGACCTCACTGCCCATGTGTCTGGCCCCTCCCAGCACAAATGCTATTCTGCCAAAGAAGGGGAGGTCCCGCCCCTGCCCCAACAAAGAAACTTCGAATTGCTAGTGTACCCCACCATGGGGCGGGGTTTATAGAACCTCATTCTATAAACTTTTTCTTTTGTGACTGCAAAAATTCGGGGGACAGCCAGGGTGGGGGCTTGTCTCTGCCCCCCTCCTCAGCACACAGGTCCCCACGTGGCCTCCCCTCTCCTCCCCAACAATATCTGGGACCCAGACCAAGGGCAATAAAATGGTTCAGTTTCTCTGGAGCGGTGGTGGCTCTTTTTTTTGGCGGGGGGTGGGGCGGGGGGGTGGGAGGGGGAGGGGGTGCATTAAACACTCACTGTGCACCAGCCTGCCCGTGTCTGGCCCTGCCTGAGTCACGATCATAGACAGAGATAAAAGTGGCTCCCTGGCTTCTGAGTCTGAACTTTTCCCCAAGGACAACTGTCTGTAGCCTCCCTGAAATTAATTAGATCCTGGGACCTCCCTGCTTTCTCTTCGGGGGAGGGCGGGGAGGGGAGAGAGATTGAGAGAGAGTCAGGCTTGGCACAGAGGACTTGGGTTTGATCAAAGAGAACCCCACTTCCCCCCAAATCAGAGTCCCCCTTCATCCCAAATTCCTACAGACAACAGGGGGACAGTTGAGGGGGACTTGGAACCAGAAACACTTCTCGGACTCAGTCTTGCCTCTCAAGGAATGGTTGAGTTGATTCTTCTTATCTTTTTGTGTTTGCACAAGCTTGGGGCTACTTTTTCACTCAGAGAGCTCAGAGCTTCCTCCAGTTCCAGGGCACATTCCATGTGGTGCCGGGGCCCTAACCAGTAGTCTGTGTATAGCAAGGCAGATGTCCTAACCAGTGAGCTCCCCATCTCTCATTTTTTAAGACAGACTTCTGTGTTTATGTATTATTTTTGCCAGCATTAAGAATCCACTGCTTCTGGAAGCCATTTTTTCCCCATTTTATTGGATAGGACAGAGAGAAATTGAGAGGCGAGGGAGAGAGACAGACACCTGCAGCCCTGTTTCACCACTCTTGAAGCTTTTCCTCTGCAGGGGGGGGCCAGGAGCTTGAACCTGGGTCCTTACGCACTGTAGTGTATGTGCTTAACCAGGTGCACCACCACCTGGCCCCTTTCTCCCTCTCCCTATCTCTTGCTCCCCCCTCAATTTCTCTGTCTCTATCCAATAATAAATAAACATATTTAAATAGAGAGTGTGGAGGGTCGGGTGGTAGCACAGCGGGTTAAGCGCAGGTGACGCAAAGCGCAAGGACTGGCGTAGGGATCTCAGTTCGAGCCCCGGCTCCCCATGTGCAGGGGAGTCACTTCACAGGCGGTGCAGCAGATCTGCAGGTGTCTGTCTTTCTCTCACCCTCTCTGTCTTCCCCTCCTCTCTCCATTTCTCTCTGTCCTGTCCAACAACGAACTACATCAACGTCAACAACAATAATAGCCATAACAAGGCTACAACAAGGGCAACAATAGGGGGAAAAAAGATAAAATGGCCTCCAGAAGCAGTGGATTCATGGTGCAGGCACTGAGCCCCAGCAATAACCCTGGAGGCAAAGAGAGAGAGAGAGAGAGAGAGAGAGTGTGTGTGTTGGTCTGGGAGGTGTTGCAGTGGATTAAGCATTGGACTCAATGCACCTAGTTAAGAGCACACAATATAGTGCGTGAGGACCCAGGTTCAAGCCACCGGCAGGGGGAAAGCTTCATGAGTGAAGTAGGGCTGCAGGTGTCTCTCTGTCTCTCTCTCTCCTTCCCTCTCCCTTCTCAGTTTCTGTCTTTACTCAGTAAATATACATATACATATACATATACATATACATATACATATACATATACATATACATATACATATACATATACATATACATATACCCAGAGCACTGCTCAGCTCTGGCTTATGGTGGTGCAGGAGAATGAACCTGGGACTTTGGAGCCTCAGGCACGAAGATTCTTTTTGCATAAACATTATGCTATCTACTCCCACCCATAAATAAAAATATATTTTTTAAAGCATTGGACTGTCAAGCATGAGGTCGCAGCTTCAATTCCTGGTGGCACATGGGCCAGACTCACGTGAGGTCTGGTTCTTTCTCTGTCCTCCTGTCTTTCTCATTCATCAATGAATAAAGTATACAAAAGAGAAAGAGTGGTCCAGGAGGTGGCGCAGTGGATAAAGCATCAGACTCTCAAACATGAGGTCCTGAGTTCAATCCCCAGCAGCACATGGACCAGAGTGATGTCTGGTTCTTTCTCTCTCTCCTATCATTTCTCATGAATCATTCTCGTGAATCAATAAATAAAATTAAAAAACAAAAGAGAGAGAGGCCTGTGATGCTGGGAATGGAACATGGAACCTTATTCTTTTTTTTTTCTGATTTTTTTAATTGGGGAATTAATGTTTTACATTCAACAGTAAGTACAATAGTTTGTACATGCATAACATTCCCCAGTTTCCCATATAACAATACAACCCCCACTAGGTCCTCTGAATCCTTCTTGGACCTGTATTCTCCCCACCCACCCTCCCCAGAGTTTTTTACTTTGGGGCAATACGCCAATTCCAGTTCAGGTTCTACTTGTGTTTTCTTTTCTGATCTTGTTTTTCAACTTCTGCCTGAGAGTGAGATCATCCCATATTCATCCTTCTATTTCTGACTTATTTCACTTAACATGAATTTTTCAAGGTCCATCCAAGATTGGCTGAAAACGGTGAAGTCACCATTTTTTACAGCTGAGTAGTATGCCATTGTGTATATATACCACAACTTGCTCAGCCACTCATCTGTTGTTGGACACCTGGGTTGCCTCCAGGTTTTGGCTATGACAAATTGTGCTGCCAAGAACATATGTGTACACAGATCTTTTTGGATGAATATGTTGGGTTCCTTAGGATATATCCCCAGGAGAGGAATTGCAGGATCATAGGGTAGGTCTATTTCTAGCCTTCTGAAAGTTCTCCAGACTGTTCTCCACTGAGGTTGGACCAATTGACATTCCCACCAGCAGTGCAGGAGGGTTCCTTTGACCCCACACCCTCTCCAGCATTTGCTGCTGTTACCTTTTCTGATGTATGACATTCTCACAGGAGTGAAGTGGTATCTCATTGTTGTCTTTATTTGCATTTCTCTGACAATCAGAGACTTGGAGCATTTTTTCATGTGCTTCTCAGCCTTTTGGATCTCTTCTGTGATGAATATTCTGTCCATGTCCTCCCCCCATTTTTGCATGGGGTTATTTGTTGTCTTGTTGTTGAGTCTGGCAAGCTCTTTATATATGTTGGTTATTAAACTCTTATCTGATGTATGGCATGTAAAGATCTCCCATTCTGTGAGGGGTCTCTTGGTTTGGGTAGTGGTTTCTTTTGCTGTGAAGAAGCTTTTTAATTTGATGTAGTCCCATAGGTTTGTACTTGCCTTAGTCTTCTTTGTAATTGGATTCGTTTCATTGAAGATGTCTTTGAAATGTATGCAGAAAAGAGTTCTGCCAATATTTTCCTCTAAGTATCTGATAGTTTGTGGTCTAACATCCAAGTCCTTGATCCACTTGGAATTTACTTTTGTATTTGGTGAAATACAGTGGTTCAATTTCATTCTTTTGCATGTTTCAACCCATTGTTTCCAACACCATTTGTTGTGAAGAGACTCTGCTCCCCCCATTTAATAGTGTGAGCCCCTTTGTCAAAGACTAGATGTCCATAGGTGTACCTTATTCTTTTTTAATGTCTGGTATAAAAGAATATTTTTTGCCTCCAGGGTTATCGCTGGGGCTCAGTGCCTGCATCACAAATCCACTGCTCCTGGAGGCCTTTTTTTTCCCCCCTTTTGTTGCCCTTGTTGTTTTATCATTGTTATTGTTGTTGTTCTTGGACAGGACAGAGAGAAATGGAGAGAGGATGGGAAGACGGGGAGAGAAAGACACCTGCAGACCTGCTTCACCGCTCGTGAAACGAACCCCCCTGCAGGTGGGGATGGAACCTTATTCTAGAGAGTCTAGTGATTTACCCACTGCACTGACTCCCAATCTGCTCTTTAGCTCAATCTGCTCTTTTTTCAATTGATCCCTTGTTTTAATGCTGGGGGAAGACGTTTGGCCCTGGCTGCCAACTGTCTTCAGTTTCATCCCCCAGCACATCTCCACCACCCATGAGCTTCCCCTGGTGCAGTGTCATCTATGGTGACCTCATGTGGTGCCAGGGGTGAGGGGGAAGAGGAGACACAGGCTGGATCAAGGTCAGCTAGCTCCCTCTAGCTCTCCCTTTGGGCCGCTGCTTAAATTCTGCCTCCTCAGGGAAGCTTGCCCTGATTTAAGTCCCTCCATAAATCCATCCATCCAGGAACACACTGGGTTAAGTGCAAGGACTTGCACATGCAAGGATCCCGGTTCGAGTCTCCAGCTCCACACCTACAAGGGGGGGTCGCTTCATAAGTGGCGAAGCAAGTCTACAGGTGTCTCGCTGTCTCTCTCCCTCTCTAGCTCCCCTCCCCTCTCCATTTCTCTGATTTTTTAATTTTAGTCTTTTTTTTCTCTCGCTTTTCCCCCCCTTTTGTTGCCCTTTTATTTTTTTTATTGTTGCTGTAGTTATTGTTGTTGTTATTGATGTCATCGTTGTTGCATAGGACAGAGAGAAATGGAGAGAGGAGGGGAAGACAGAGAGGGGGAGACAAAGATAGACACCTGCGGACCTGCTTCACCGCTTGTGAAGCAATTCCCCTGTAGGTGGGGAGCTAGGGGCTCGAACCAGGATCCTTATGCCGGTCCTTGTGCTTTGTGCCACCTGCGCTTAACCCGCTGCGTTATTCCCCAACCCCCCATTTCTCTCTGTTCTATCCAGTAAAAATGGGAAAAAAAAAATGGCCACAGGAGCAGTGGATTCTTAGTGCCGGCATTGAGTCCCAGTGATAACCCTGGAGACAAAAATTAAAAAATAAAAAATAAATCCATCCATCCATTTGTCCATCCATCCATCCAACCATCCATCCATCCATTCTTCCATTCTTCCATTTGTCCATCTATTCGTCTACACACTTGTCCATCCATCCATCCATCCATCCATCCATCCACACATCATCCATCCATCCATCCATCTACTTATTCATCCATCCACACATCCATCCATCTACTTGTCCATCCATCCATCATCCATCCATCCATCCATCCATCCATCCATCCATCCACTTGTCCGTCTATCCATCCACCCATTTGTCCATCTGTCCATCCACTTGTCCATCCATCCATCCATCCACACATCTATCCATCATCCATCCATCCATCCACTTATCCATCCATCCATCCATCCATCCATCCATCCATCCATCCACATATCCATCCATCCACTTGTCCATCCAACCATCCATCCACCCACTTGTCCATCCATCCATACATCCACACATCTATCCATCATCCATCCATCTATCCATCCACTTGTCCATCCATCCATCCGTCCATCCACACATCTATCATCCATCCATCTAACCATCCATCCATCCAACCGTCCATCCACCCCCATCCACACATCTACTCATCATCCATCCATCTACTTGTCCATCCATCCATCCATCCATCCATCCATCCATCCAATCATCCACCCACCCATCCTCCATCTACCTCAGTACCTTACTAGGTAGATCATATCCTGACCTGTAAAAATACTCTTTTTTTTTACTATTATAGACACAAACAAGGCAGAGAGAAAGAGACAGTGAAAAAGCCCACAGCCCCAAAGCTTCCTGCAATGCAGTGGAGGCCAGCCTCGAACCTGGGTCATACACCTGGCAAAGCAAAAACACTGAGCTATTTCACTAGCCCTAAAAAATAAAAAAGGCCCTAAAATGGCCCTTCCACTCCCAAGTCAGAGGCTCTGTATAGCAACCTCAGCAGTGCACAGTCCTCCAGTACTGCTGTTGACGTACCAAATGCTTGACTGGGACAGGGATAGGTAATGGTTCTGCAAAGAGACTCTCATGCCTGAGGCTCCAAAGTCCCAGGTTCAATCCCTCCAGCCCCTACCATCAGCCAGAGCAGCTCAGTGCTCTGGTAAAAACAAAAACAAGTGGTCCGGGAGGTGGTGTAGTGATAAGGCTTTGGATTCTCAAGCATGAGGTCCCGAGTTCGATCCCTGGCAGCACATGTGCCAGAGTGATGTCTGGTTCTTTCGCTCTCCTCCTACCTTTCTCATAAATAAATAAAATCTTTAAAAACAAAAACAAAACTAATGAAAATGTTCAACTTAGGCACTGGTGGTGCATCTGGTAGGGCATGCATGTTACCCTATGCAAAGGCCCAGGTTCAAGACCCTAGTCCCCACATGCAGGGGGGAAGCTTCCTTAGTGGTAAAGCAGGCTTCAGGTCTCTCTCTCTCTCCTTCTCTTCTCCTTCTCAGTTCCTTCCTTCCTTCTTTCCTTCCTTTCTTTTTTCCTCCAGGATTCTCACTGGGGCTCTGTCCCTGCACTACGAATCCAGTGCTCCAAGAAGCTTTTTTTTTTTTTTTTTCATTGGATAGGAGAGAGAGAAATTGAGAGGGGAGAAGATAGAGAGGGGGAGAGAAAGATAGACATCTGCTGGGAGTCAGGCGGTAGCGCAGCAGGTTAAGCGCAGGTGGCGCAAAGCGCAAGGACCTGTAGAAGGATCCCAGTTCGAGCCCCTGGCTCCCCACCTGCAGGGGGTCACTTCACAGGCAGTGAAGCAGGTCTGCAGGTGTCTGTCTTTCTCTCCCTCTCTCTGTCTTCCCCTCCTCTCTCCATTTCTCTCTGCCTATCCAACAACAACAACAGCAATAATAACTACAACAATAAAGCAACAAGGGCAACAAAAGGGAATAAAAACAAAAAGATAGACATCTGCTGGCCTGCTTCACCCCCTGTAGGTGGGAAGCTGGGGGCTCGAATCAGGGTCCTTGTACTTTGTACTATGTGTGCTTAACCCAATGTGCCACCGCCTGACCCCTTCAATTTCTCTCTGTCCAATCAATAAATAAATAGGAGGAGGAGGAAGAACTGGACCTTTGAGTCAGGTTCTCAAAACCATTCCAGACCTCCCCAACCAAGAGCTGTACCTTAAAACAGAATTTTTGACGCAGAGGGAGATCAAGGAATGACTCAACACCCACTTGTGGCCCCCTGGCTTCTGAGCTGTGGTCTGTGGTGAGACAAGAAATGGATTTTAACTTGAATAGATTTGAATTTTGACAATCCACAGCTCTGACTTCTTTCAGTTCTCTCTCTCTCTTTTATAGCAATAGATGTTTTCTTTTTCATTTCTTTTGATATTTATTTATTCATTTATTTGATTTATTTATAAAATAAAAATATCAACAACACCATAGTATGAGAGGGGTACAATTTCCACCACCAGAGTTCTGCATCCCATCCCTTCCATCGGAAGCTTTCCTATTCTTTATCCCTCTGGGAGTATGGGCCCAAGGTCATTATGGGGTACAGAAGGTGGAAGGTCTGGCTTTTGTCATTGCTTCTCCACTGATCATGGTGTTGGCAGGTCAATCCATATTCCCAGCCTGTTTCTATCTTTCCCTAGTGGGGTAGGGCTCTGGAGAGGTGGGGTTCTAGGATACATTGGTGAGGTTGTCTGCCCAGGGAAGTCAGGTTGGCGTCATGGTAGCATCTGCAACCATGGTGGCTGAAAAAGCATTAAGATATAAAGCAGAACAAATTGTTGAGTGCTCAGGACCCTAAAGCAAGAATATAGCAGATGAGGTTTGGGGGTCTCCATTTTGTAAAAGGCTAGTAGGTCTATTTTAGGTATGTTCCAAGGGGCCCATGACTTTACTAATTTTTGCCTGAGCCTGACAGCTAACATACAGGTAGGCCAAAGGTATTGTCTGGGGAGATGGTGTCAGAGTTGGAAACAGAACTAGAAAGCTGGATCAGGGCTAGTTCCCAAATATGGGAAAAATATATGAATATTAACTGTAAACCCCATTAATTTGAACTGAGGTCCATATTTGTCACAAGAACCTGTGTAACCTCTGCATCCCTGTAGGTCTGAGTTCTCATTCTGTGGTCATAGCTGGGAACATTCTTGGCTGCGCCCATTGGTGGACCGATCTTCCTCGAGTGGCAGAGTATGTTGGCCCAACCACCCTTTGGAGAATGGGACAGTCCCTACCATAGTTAACTCACATTGAGGGCAAGGTCCTGTAGAGGCCCACAAAGGGGGCCACTATGTTGTTTCTGATGGAGATGACCAGTGACAGTGGAGAGAGGGATCTGTTAGAGGTCTAGGCCCATCATGTCAGTGTGGGAATCCCAGCTTTTGTCGGCCTCATTTTGTCTGACAAGGTTAGTCTTACAGTCATTGAGGGAAGTGAAATAGGAAGTGGGTGAGTAGGGTATGAAGGTCTAAGTAGAAAGGATTTGATTAAGTACTTGATGGTGTCTTTTTTTTTTTTTTTTTTTTTTTAGGTCTTTCTGCTTGCTTGTTGCACTTATTGAGTCCTTGCTCCAAAGGTGGAAATGATTGTACCCTTATGCTTAAAGGTGGATATTTTCCCCTGAATTATGGATACACGTGCACACATGCTCTATCTCATGGGCCCTATGAGATATATTTAGCTAGATATATTTAGTATCTAGCTTCTGTGGGTTTGTTAGGAAGTGCCCCACCAGGAATGGAATTAAGGAGTCCTATGAGCTAGGAAAGGTCTCACCAGAGTAATGAAGCTGAAGGGTTGGCATTCCACGCCTGGTGTCTCTGGACACAATCCGAAGGGAAAATGTTGAGGTGGTACTGGCTGCATTCCTTTTTTTTTAAAAGTTTATTTTCTTTGTTTATCAACGAGGGAGAGAGAGAGAGAGAGAGAGAGAAGCAGAGCCTCCCTCTGGCACCTGTGATGCCAAGATTAGAACTCCAGACCTCATGCTTGAGAATCCAGTGTCTTATCCATTGTGCCCCTCCTGAGTCACTGAGCTCTCGGTTCTGTACCACCAGTCAATAGAACTCCAAAGTTGTGCCCTTGTGATCATAGGGTCCCAGAGGAAATTGAGCCAGATTAAGAAGACAGGTCCCACTCTGTCAGTGGTTCTGGTTCCTGTCTGTCTATCCACCCACCCACCTATCCATCCATGCATCCATCCATCCATCCATCCATCCATCCATCCATCCACTCAACCATTATTCCATCCACACCCACATCCACTTATCCATCCATCCTTCCTTCCATCCATCCACTCATCCATCCATCCATCCATCCATCCACACCCACATCCACTTATCCATCCATCCTTCCTTCCATCCATCCATCCATACCCACATCCACTTATCCATCCATCCATCCATCCATCCACTCATCCATCCATCCATCCATCCACACCCACACCCACATCTACTTATCCATCCATTCTTCCATCCATCCATCCATCCATCCACTCATCCATCCATCCATCCACACCCACATCCACATCCACTTATCCATCCTTCCATCCATCCATCCATCCATCCATCCATCCATCCACACCCACATCCACTTATCCATCCATCCTTCCTTCCATCCATCCATCCATCCATCCATCCATCCATCCATCCACTCATCCATCCATCCATCCACCCCCACACCCACATCCACACCCACATCCACTTATCCATCCATCCCTCCTTCCATCCATCCATCCATCCACTCATCCATCCATCCATCCATCCATCCATCCATCCATCCATCCATCCATCCATCCACATCCACACCCACACCCACACCCACACCCACATCCACTTATCCATCTGCTCATCCATCCACCCATCTTCCATTCATCCATCCATCCATCTATCCAACCACTCATCCATTGATCCATCCCCCCATCCACTAACCTACTTAAATATTTCACTGTGAGGGCAGAGGATACAGCACAGTAGTTCTGCAAAAAAGGTTCTTCTTGGGAACCAGACGGTGGTGCAGCGGGTTAAGTGCAGGTGGCGCAAAGCGCAAGGACCAGTGTAAGGATCCCGGTTTGAGCCCCCGGCTCCCCACCTGCAGGGGAGTCGCTTCACAGGCGGTGAAGCAGGTCTGCAGGTGTCTCTCTTTCTCTCCCCCTCTCTGTCTTCCCCTCCTCTTTCCATTTCTCTCTGTCCTATCCAACAAAGACAACATCAACAACAACAGTAATAATAACCACAGCAATAAAAAACAAGGGCAACAAAGAGGAAAATAAATAAATAAATAAATATTTTAAAAAGCAACAACAGGGGGGTTGGGTGGTAGCGCAGTGGGTTAAGCGCAAGTGGTGCAAATCACAAGGGCCGGCTTAAGGATCCTGGTTTGAGCCCCTGGGTCCCCACCCACAGGGGAGTGACTTCCCAGGCGGTGAAGCAGGTCTGCAGGTGTCTCTCTTTCTTCCTCTCCTCTCTCCATTTCTCTCTGTGCTATCTAATAACAGCTATAGCAATAACAACAATAATAACAACAACAATGATAAGCAGTAAAAGGGGAAAAATAGCTTCTTCCAGGAGCATTGCATTTGTGATGTAGGCACCGAGCTCCAGCCATAACCATGGGGGCAAAAAAAAAGAAAAAGGGTGGTCCGGGAGGTGGAGCAGTGGATAAAACGTTGGTCTCTCAAGCATGAGGTCCTGAGTTCAATCCCCGGCAGCACATGTACCAGAGTGATGTCTGGTTTTTTCTCTCTCTCCTATCTCTCTCGTTAATAAATAAATAAAATATTTTTAAAAAAGAAAAAGAAAAAGAAAAGAAAGAAAAGAAAAGATTCTGCAGATACCTGACTTGGATCTCCATCCACCCATCCGTCCATCCACTAATTAATTCATTCTTCATCCATTCATTCACCAACCCACCACCTATCTATCCATCCACTAATCCATCCACCCATCCACCAATTCATTCATTCATCATTCATTCATCAACCCACCTATCCATCCATCCATCCATCCACTAATTCATCCATCCATCCATCCATCCATCCATCATCCATCCATCCATCCACACATGCATCCACTCATCCATCCATCCATCCATCCATCCATCCATCATCCATCCATCCATCCACACATGCATCCACTCATCCATCCATCCATCCATCCATCCATCCATCCATCCATCCATCCAACTATCTATCCACTCATCTATCTATCCATCCATGGGTGTGTACAGAGTCCAGGTTCAATTCTCAGCACCACATGGACAGGTGTTACAGCAACAGAGGAAACTCAGTGCTTCCTCTCTCCTTCCCTGCCTTCCGATGTCCATCCCTCCTTCCCTCCCTCCCTCCCTCCCTCCTTCTCTCTCCCTCCATGAATGGGAAACTTCAGTGCTGTGGTGTCTTTCTCTCTCTGTCTCTTTGTCTCTTTCTATCTGAAAAAGTTAACCAAAAAAATAATAAAATAAAATAAAGCAGTGAAATCTACCACCCATCCACCAACCCCCCCCACATACAACAGGCACACACACACACACACACACACACACACACACACACACACACACACACACGCAATATTTGTCAATGTCCATCTTGTGTGTTACTCATCAAACTTGCTCTGTGACCTTCCTTTCTGGTCTGAATCCACCATGATTCCTCACTGAGTTTTTCTTTCAGAGAAATTCAGAGTGTGATGGGGGAGACCTCCTTCTTTCATTTGTATGCCCCCTGTTATCTTCAAGAGAAAGAAGCAACACTTCAAACAGCCCGGGGGGGGGGGGGGGGACTCCACCATAATACCCTTCTGATCACATCTATCAGAAGTGACAATCCTTCCCCTGACAGTTTCTCCTTCTTCTCCTTCTACTCCTTCTCCTCCTCCTTCTTCTTCTTCTCCTTCCCCTTCCCCTTCCCCTTCCCCTTTCCCTTCCCCTTCCCCTTCCCCTCCTCCTCCTCCTCCCTCCTCCCTCCTCCCTCCTCCCTCCTTCTTCTTCTTCTTCTTCTTCTTCAGAGTTTTCAAAGTCTTGACCTGGCATTTAGTTAATGAGTCGCCCAGGTCTTGTTGGAGAGACTTGGGAGTTTGTTTGCCTGAATGGTTCCATCAGGTTAGACCCATTCAAACGCACGTAACCAAGTTTTGACAGGGCTGTTTTGTTTTGTTTTTCCTTTTCTTTCCTTTCTTTTTGCCTTGTTTGCTTGGATAACTAACTCATCAGAAAAAGAAACCACATTCTTTCCAAAAAAACGATTTCTTTCAGTGTGTGTCCGCTGACGTCATAAAAATAAGTTTGGGGTGGGGGGTGGGCAGATGGTGGTGAACCTGGTTGAGTGCACATGTTAAAATGCGCAAGGACCCAGGTTCAAGTCCCTGGTCCCCACTTCCCCATAAGTGGTGAAGCAGGGGCTACAGATGTCTCTCTGTTTCTCTCCCTCTCTATCTTCCCCTTCCCTCTCAAGTTCCCTCTGTCTCTGTCCAATAAATAAATAAATACAATTAAAAAGGAAAAAAATAAAATAGGTTCTCTCAGTCCCATTCAGTTTTGTGGTTTTGGGGGCCGGGCGGTAGTGCACCGGGTTAAGCACACATAGTTTTGAGGTTTTTGTTTTGCTTTTTCCTCCAAGCTTATCACTGGGGCTTGGTGCCTGCACTACAAATACACTGCTTTGGAGGACATTTTTCTCATTTCTGTTGCCCTAGTTGTTGTTGTCGTTGTTGTTGGATTAGGACAGAGAGAAATGGAAAGAGGAGGGGAAGACAGAGAGGGGGGGAAAAAGACAGACACCTGCAGACCTGCTTCACCAGGATCCCTACGCTGGTCTTTGCGCTATGCGCCATGTGTGCTTAACCCACTGCACCCTCAGTTTTTTTTGTGTGTGTGTTTTTATTTTTGTTTTGTTTGTTTTTTTTGCTTTGTTTTGAAGCGGCACTTGAAATTTCCACCTTTCGTTTTTTGTTTTGTTTTGTTTTACCAGAGCCCTGCTCAGCTCTGGCTGATGATGGCGCTGGGGTTGGAACCTGGGACCTCAGATCTCAAGCAGAAGAGTCTTGGCACACAATCATTAAGCTGTCTCCCCAGTCCTTATATGATCTTTAAATTAATGATTTATTTTTAAGTTTTTTATTTTATTTTATTTTTTTGCCTCCAGGGTTATTGCTGGGGCTCGGTGCCTGCATCATGAATCCACTGCTCCTGGAGGCTATTTTTTCCCCTTTTGTTGCCCTGGTTGTTTTATTGTTGTTGTAGTTATTATTATTGTTTTTATTGCTGTTGTTGTTGTTGGATAGGACAGAGAGACATGGAAAGAGGAGGGGAAGACAGAGAGGGGGAGAGAAAGACAGACACCTACAGACCTGCTTCACCGCCTGTGAAGCAACCCCCCTGCAGGTGGGGAGCTGGGGGCTCCAACCTGATCCTTACGCTGGTCCTTATGCTTTGCACCACGTGCGCTTAACCCACTATGCTATCACCCAACTCCCTATTTGTAAGTTTTTATTTTATTTACTATTGTTATTAATTAATTCATTTGACCAGAGCACTGCTCAGCTCTGGCATATGGTGGTGGAGGGGGATCGAACCTGGGACTTTGAAGCTTCAGGCATGAGAGTCTTTATGCATAATCATTATGCTATTTCCCCTGCTTTATTTATTTTAATCAGACCACTGCTTAGCTCTGACTTCTGGTGGTGTGGGGGATCGAACCTGGGACTTTGGAGTCTCAGGCAGGACCGTTTCTTGCAGAACCACTATGCTGTCTCCTTTGCCTTTCTTTGTAATGTTTTTTTTAAAAAAAGAATTTATTTATTTATTCATGAGAAAGATAGGAGAGAGAAAGAACCAGACTGAATCACTCTGGTACATGTGCTGCTGGGGACTGAACTCAGGACCTCACGCTTGAGAGTCCAGTGCTTTATCCACTGTGTCACCTCCCGGACCATTCTTTGTAATGTTTTAATGAGATCTTTTTGGGCTAGGCATGGTACACCTGGTTGAATGCACATGCAACCATGTGGAAGGACCAGGGTTCAAGCCCCTGGTCCCCACCTGCAGGGGGAAAACCTCACGAGTGATGAAGTAGGATGTCTTTCTGTCTCCCCCCTCCCTAATATTTTTATTTATTTATTATTTGATAGAGACAGAGAGAAATTGAGAGGGAGAAGGGGAGATAGAGAGGTAAAGAGACAGAGAGACACCTGTAGCCCCATTTCACTACTTGTGAAGCTTTTCCCCTATAGGTAGGGGCCAGGGGCTTGAACCTGGGTCCTTGCACACTGTAACATGTGCTCACAACCAGGTGTGCCACCACCATGCTCTCTCTTTTCTCTCCTCCACCTCTTTTTTTTTTTGCCTCCAGGGTTACTTCTGGGGCTAGGAGTCTGCACTATGAATCTACTGCTCCTGGAGACCATTCCCCTCCCCATTTTGTTGCCCTTGTTGTTGTCATTATTATCGTTGATATCACTGTTGTTGGATAGGACAGAGAGAAATCGAGAGAGGAGGGGAGAAAAGAGACACCGGCAGACCTGCTTCCCCGCTTGTGAAGCAACCCCCCTACAGGTGGGGAGGGAGTTGGGGGCTCCAACCAGGTTCTTTACACTGGTTCTTGCGTTTCCCACCCTGTGCTCTTAACCAGATGCGCTACTGCCCAAACCCCTTCTCCCCCTGTCACCCTCTTCCCTCGCGATTTCTAGCTGTCTATCCAGTAAATAAGTAAAGATAATAAAAAAATTAAAAGACTTATTTTTTGTATTAATATGAGAAAAACAGAGAGATAACCATTATGCTATCTCCCTGGCCTGAACTGTTGGTCTAGTAAGAAAGGAGAGACAGGGAGTTGGGCAGTAGCACAGTGGGTTAAGCTCATGTGATGCAAAGCCCTAGGACTGGCGGAAGGATCTCGGTTCGATCCCCCAGCTCCCCATCTGCAGGGGAGTTGCTTCATAGGCGGTAAAGCAGGTCTGCAGGTGTCTTTCTCTCCCCCTCTCTGTCTTCCCCTCCTCTCACCATTTCTCTCTGTCCTATCCAACAACGACGACATAAACAACAACAACAACAACAATAAACACAACAATAAAACAAGGGCAACAAAAAGAATAAATAATTTTTTTTTTTTTTTTTAAACCACAGCCACTGCTCAGCTTCGGCAAGCCGGTGTGGGCGACTGAACCTGGGACTTGAGAGCCTCAGGCATGAAAGTCTCTTTGCATAACCATTATGCTATACTCCCACCCTACAAAAATATTTATAAATAGGGGGGGTTGAAATTGGAACAGAGGTGATTTATTTTAGTGGTGGCTTCGGTGTTTATTTTTAGAATCCTTTTGTGTGTGTGTGTGTGTGTGTGTGTGTGTGTGTGTGTGTGTGTGTCCAGGGTTATTGCTGGGGCCCTGTTCCTGGAGGCTATTTTTCTCATTTTGTTGCCTTTGTCGCTATTGTTATTGTTGCCATTGCTGCTATTATTGTTGGATAGGACAGAGAGAAATCGAGAGTGGAGGGAAAGACAGACACCTACAGACCTGCTTCACCACTTGGGAAGTGACCCCCCTCTGCAAGTGGGGAGCCGGAGGCTCAAACCAGGATCCTTCTGCCGGTCCTTGCGCTTTGCGCCACCTGTGCTTAACCCGCTGCGCTATCACCCGACTCCTCCTTCTTCTCCTTTTTTTTATTTTTTAAAGCTTTATTTGATTTGGTCAGCCAGAGTAAAACTGAGAGGGAAGAAGGGAGATAGAGAAGGAGACAGAGACACCTGCAGCCCTGCTTCACTGCTCACGAAGCTTCCATCCATTTGTAGGTGAGGTTTGGGGCTTGAACCCTGGTTCTTGTGCACGGTAACATCTTCACTTAACTGGCTACACCATCATCTGGCCCTGTGGTGTCAGTCTTGAAGATTCTGGGGCTTAGGAGATATCCCAGTGGGTAGAACATTGGACTCTTATGCGTGAGGTCCTGAGTTCCATCCCTGGCATTGCATGTGCCAGTGGGAGGCTCTGCTTCTCTCTCTTCCTCACTCTGTATTCTTCTTTCTCTGTTTATTTCTCTTCCATTAAAATAATAATCTTGGAGTCGGGCAGTAGCGCAGCGGGTTAAGCACGTGGCACAATGTGCAAGGACCGGCTTAAGGATCCCGGTTCGAGCCTATCCAACAATGACATCAACAACAATAATAACTACAACAATGGAAATAACAAGGGTAACAAAAGGAAATAAATAATAAACTATAAACACATAAATAAATATAAACAATAAACTAAGTGGGGGTGGGGACAGCATCTTGATTCTACAAACAGACTCTCCTGCCTGAGGCTCTGAGGTCCCAGTTTCCATCCTCAGCACCATCAGAAGGCAGAGCTCAGCAGGGCTCTAGGGTTGGTGGGGGCAGGAGGCAGGTGGTAGTGTAGCGAGTTAAGTATACATAGTGTGAAGCACAAGAACTGGTGCAAGTATCCTGGTTCAAGTCCCCAGCTCCCCACCTGCAAGAGGGTCAGTTCTCAAGTGGTGAAGCAGGTCTGCAGGTGTCTGTCTCTCTCTCTCTCCCTCTCCCTCTCTTTCTCTCTCTCTCTCTTTCCCTCCATTCTTGATTTCTCTCTATCTTTTTTAAAAAATATATTTATATTTATTTTTTTTATTATCTTTATTTATTGGATAGAAACAGCCAGAAATTGAAAGGGAAGGGGGTGATAAGAGAGGGAAAGAGACAGACACCTGCAGCCCTGCTTCACCACTCGTGTAGCTTTCCCCCTGCAGATGGGAACCAGGGGCTCGAACCTGGGTCCTTTTGCACTGTGATAGGTGCACTCAATCAGGTGTGCCACCACCCAGTCCTTAAATATATACATATATATATATATATAATATTTATTTATTTATTTATTCCCTTTTGTTGTCCTTGTTGTTTTATTGTTGTTGTTATTGGTGTCATTGTTGCTGGATAGGACAGAGAGAAATGAAGAGAGAAGGGGAGAGAAAAAGACACCTGCAGACCTGCTTCACCACTTGTGAGGCGACTCCCCCTGCGGATGGGGAGCCAGAGGCTTGAACAGGGGTCCTTAGGCCTGTCCTCGTGCTTTGCGCCACGTGCGCTTAACCCGCCGCGCTACCGCCCGACTCCCCTTAAATGTATTTTTTAAAGATTTTATTTATTTATGAGAAAGGTAGGAGGAGAGAGAAAGAACCAGACATCACTCTAGCACATGTGCTGCCAGGGATCGAACTCACGACCTCACTCTTGAGAATCCAAAGCTTTACCACTGTGCCACCTCCCGGACCATGATTTCTCTCTATCTTATCCTACAACAACAATAATAGCAACAACAACAAAATGGAAAAAATGGCCACCAGGGGCAGTGGGTTTTTAGTGATGGCACTGAGCCCCAGCAATAACCCTGGAGGCAAAACAAAACAGAACAAACAAACAAAAATAAAATCAAGTAACGGGAAGAAGAGTTGTGAAGCAGTTCACTTGGACAGTGGGTTGCTTTGCCATGTGCGTGACCTGGGTTTGAGCACGGCCCCCGCAGACTCTGAGTCTGTGGCCTGTTTCTCTCTCTCTCTCTCTGCCGTTCAGCTTCTCTGTCTCTATCTTCTGGGATCAGAGGTCAGGATGGGGATTAATCCGAAGGAGACACAAGGGCTCTGACTGGGGCCAGGAGACACACCCAGAGGTCAAAGGGTGTGATGTTAGCAAATTTACTCAGAGGCCCAGGAGGCGGCTGGACCACAGAGGACAGGCCCGGCATGGCCCCCTGGAACCTGGGGACCTCTCACCCCTGTCACTTGGAAACACAGAGCTGGGTTGCCAGCTGAACACACACACACACACACACACACACACACACACACACACACTCAGAAATGGACCAAGAACTTTCTACTTACTAGTATTATCAATAATATATATATATATTCTACCTTTTAAATGTTTTCTTTTAATATTCTTATTTATTTTATGATTGGTTAGAGACAGAAATAGAGAGGGAGACTGGGGGACTGGGGAAGCAGCATGATGGTTCTGCAAATGACTTCCCTACCTGAGGCTCTGAGGTCCCAGGTTCTAACCCCAGCCCCAACATACATAAACCAGAGCTGAGCAGGGCTTTGTTCTTTCTCTCTGTGTCTTTCTCTCTGTATCTCCCACTCAATAAAATAAAATAAAATAAATAAAATGTATTTAACAACAAAAGAAGGGGGGGGGGAGAGACAGAGAGACACCTGCAGCCCTGCTTCACCACTCATGAAGCTTCCCCCTGCAGGTGGGGACCAGGGGGCTTGAACCTGGGTCCTTGTGCCCTGTATTGTGTGTGCTCAACCAGGTGCACCACAAGCTGTTCCATTTATTCTCTTTATTTATTTATTAGATAGAGACAGAGAGGAATGGGAAGATAGAGAGGGAGAGATACAGAGAGACCTACAGCTCTACTGCACCACTTGTGAAGCTTTCCTTCTGCAGGTGGGGACCAAGGGCTTGAACCTGGGTCCTTGAGCGCTGTGATGTGAGCACTTGACCAGGTGCACCACCACCTGGCTTTTAAAAAAAATATTAATTAATTAATTTATTCCCTTTTGTTGCCCTTTTTATTGTTGTTGTTGTTGTTATTGTTGTTGTTGATGTCGTCATTGTTGGATAAGACAGAGAGAAATGGAGAGAGGAGGGGAAGACAGAGAGGGGGAGAGAAAGACAGACACCTGCAGACCTGCTTCACCGCCTGGGAAGCGACTCCCCTGCAGGTGGGGAGCCGGGGGCTCGAACCGGGATCCTTATGCTGGTCTTTGGGCTTTGCGCCACGTGCGCTTAATCCGCTACACTACTGACTCCTTTTTTCTTTTCCTTCCTTCCTTCCTTCCTTCCTTCCTTCCTTCCTTCCTTCCTTCCTTCCTTCCTTCCTTCCTTCCTTTCTTTTTACCAGAACACTACTTGGGTCTGGTTTATGGTGGTGTGGGGGATTGAACCTGGGATTTTTGGAAGCTCAGGCATGAGAGTCAGTTTGCATAACCATTATGTTACATACTCTCGCCCTGTTTCAAGCCCCCGGCTCCCCACCTGCAGGGGAGTCTCTTCACAAGTGGTGAAGCAGGTCTGCAGGTGTCTGTCTTTCTCTCCCCCTCTCTGTCTTCCCCTCTCTCTCCATT
>NC_080184.1:11837209-11847209 GCF_950295315.1 Erinaceus europaeus | reverse complement strand
CTTGTGTGAGTGCTAAGAGAACCAGAGCTCCTCTGGTATATGCAGAACCTGTGCTTAACCAAGTAAGCCACTGCCTCGTTCTCCCAGTTCCTCTTCTTCATTGTTTTACCGGAGTCCTGCTTGGCTCTGGCTGATAGTCGTGCTGGGGATTGAACCTGGGTGGGACCTTAGAGCCTCAGGCTCAAGAGCCTTTAAGGCATCACCACTGTGCTATATCCTCGGGCCCTGCAAATAGTGTGAAATGACACCTGCTGATGCCTGCCAATAAAGTTTTTTTTGAATATGTATTTATTCCCTTTTGTTGCCCTTGTTTTTATTGTAGTTATTGTTATTGATGTCATTGTTGTTGGATAGGATAGAGAGAAATGGAGAGAGGAGGGGAAGACCGAGAGACAAAGATAGACACCTGCAGACCTGCTTCACTGCCTGTGAAGCGACTCCCCTGCAGGTGGGGAGCTGGGGGCTCGAACTGGGATCCTTATGCTGGTCCTTGTGCTTTGCGCCACCTGCGCTTAACCCGCTGTGCTACCGCCGGACACCCCTAATAAAGTTTTATTAGTACCTGACCATGCCCGCTTGGGAACATCATCGGTGACAGCTGCTTTCCCTCTTGATTGGTGAGTGGGGGGTTAACTGGGGAAGGAGGACTCAAAAGTCCTCTAAGTCTGGGGAGACAGCAACATGGTTCTGCAAAGGGCTTTCAAGTCTGAGGCTCTGAGGTTCCAGGTTCAATCCCCAGCTCCACCATCAGTCAAAGCTGAGCAGGGCTCTGGTTTAAAAATGTACCTTCAAAGTTACAAGTTTACCTTCAAAGAAACTTGACCCAAAGGGCCTGGGCAATGGCTCACCTGGTTGAGCGCACTTTACAGTGTGAAAGGACCCAGGTTCAAGCCCTTGGTCCCCACCTGCAGGGGGGAACTTCATGAGTGGTGAAGCAGGGCTGCAGGTATCTTCTGTCTCTCTCCCTCTCTATCTCCCCGTCCCCTTCTCAATTTCTCTCTACCCAATAAAAAAAAATATTTTAAATAGATGTATTGACTTGTCAATGAGACAGAAGCAGAGCCTCCCTCTGGCGCTCATGTTGCCGGGGATGGAACTAGGGTCTCAGGCTTGAGAGAGTTCAATGCTTTATCCGCAGTGCCACCTCTTAAATTAAAATTAATTTTCAGGGGTCAGGCAGTAGTGCAGTGGGTTAAGCATACATGGCGTGAAGCGCAAAGACCGGTGTAAGGATCCCTGTTCAAGCCCCCGGCTCCCCACCTGCAGGGGAGTCGCTTTACAAGCGGTGAAGCAGGTCTGCAGGTGTCTGTCTTTCTCTCCCCCTCTGTCTTCCCCTCCTTTCTCCATTTCTCTCTGCCCTATCCAACAACAACGACATCAATAACAATAAGGGCAACAGACATGGGGGAAATTAATTTTCATGTTTAAATTTTTTCTTTTTCTATTTATTGGATAGACAAAGCCAGAAACTGAGAGGGAAAGGGGTGATAAAGAGGGAGATAGAGGGGGCCAGATGGTGGTATACCTGGTTTGGCTCACATGTTACAGTGTGTAAGGACCTGGGTTCAAGCCCCTGGCCCCTACCTGCAGGGAAAAAGCTTTGTGAGTGGTGAAGCAGTGTAACAGGTGTCTGTCTCTCCCTCTCCCTCCCTTCTCTTTCAATTTCTAGCTAGTCTCTATCCAATAAAGATAATAAAAAAAAGGGGAAGAGATGGAGACAACTGCAGCCCACTGCACTTGTGAAACTTTCCTCTGCAGGTTGGAACCGGGGGCTTAAACCCGGGTCCTTGTGCTTTGTAACATGTGCGCCACCACCTGGCCCCAATAATTAATTTATTTAAATCCCCTTTGTTGCTTTATTTAACAGGAACCCTGCTCAGCTCTGGTTTTTAGTGGTGTGGGGGACTGAATCTGGGTCTTTGAAGCCCTCAGGCATGTCAGTCTCTTTGCAGAACCATTGTGCTATCTAACCCTGCAATAAATGACTTTTTAAATAGTCTTTATTGTATAGAGATAGCCAGAAATCTGTCTTCCCCTTCTCTCCATTTCTCTGTCTTATCTAACAACGATGACATCAATAACAATAACGACAACAACAATGAAAAAAGCAAGGGCAACAAAAGGAAAAATAAGTGAATATTAAAAAAGACTTCTATCAAAAAATTTTTATTTAAAAAGTCTAATTCCACATTTTTATTGGGTTATTTTTGCTTTTATAAATCTGGCCCTGGGGGCTGAGCGGTAGCGCAGTTGGTTAAGCGCACATGGCGCCAAGAGCAAAGACTGGCATAAGGATCCTGACAGATGGGGAGAGAAAGACAGACACCTGCAGACCTGCTTCACCGCCTGGGAAGCGACTCCCCTGCAGGTGGGGGAGCCGGGGCTAGAACCGGGACCCTTACACTGGGCCTTGCGCTTCACACCATGTGCGCTTAACACGCTGCGCTACTTACTGCTCGACCCACCCCCCCTTATTTATTTTTAAATATCATGTATTTTGAGACAGAGGGCAAGAGAACCAGAGCTCCCGCTGGCATATGTAATACTGGGATTTGAACTCATGATGTCATGCTCGATAGTGTCCCCCACCCTTCCCAGATCACTATCTACTGGATAGAAAAGGAACTTTGAAGGGTGTCAGGCAGTAGCGCAGCAGGTTAAGCGCAGATGGTGCAAAGCACAAGGACTGGCACAGGGTTCCAGTTTGAGTCCCCGACTCCCCGCCTGCAGGGGAATCACTTCACAGGCAGTAAAGCAGGTCTGCAGGTGTCTCTCTCTCTCTCCCCCTCTCTGTCTTCCGCTCCTCTCTCCATTTCTGTCTTCAACAACATTAATAACTAAAACAATAAAACAAGGGCTACAAAAGGGAATAAATACTAAAAAAATCTTAAAAAAAAAAAAAAAAGGCTCTTTGAGAAACCCTGACTCCACATGGAAAGGCACCCTGGCATCAGAATAAGTTCTGAATGCGAAAGGAGGTGGGCAAAGAAAAGACAGCACCATGATTCTGCAAACAGATTCTCCTGCCTGAGGCTCTGAGGTCTCAGGTTCAATCCCCAGCACCACCAGAAGCCAGAGCTGAGCAGGGCTCCGGTGAAGAAAGTGGAGTGCCAAGGTATAGTTCTTTTTTCTTTTTTCTTCTTAATTTTTATTTATAAAAAGAAAAACACTGGGGAGTCGGGAGATAGCGCAGTGGTTAAGCGAATGTGGCACAAAGCGCAAGGACCGGCGTAGGGAATCCCCGTTATTTTCTCTTCCATTAAAATAATAAACTTGGAGTCAGGCGGTAGCGCAGCGGGTTAAGCGCACGTGGCGCAATGCGCAAGGACCCGCCCCCCGGCTGCCCCCACCGGCAGGGGAGTCGCTTTACAAGCGGTGAAGCAGGTCTGCAGGTGTCTGTCTTTCTCTCCCCCCTCTCTGTCTTCCCCTCCTCTCTCCATTTCTGTCCTGTCCAACAACAGTAATAACTACAACAATAAAACAAGGACAACAAAAGGGAATAAATATACTTTAAAAATTTTTTTAAAAAGGAAACACTGACAAAAACCATAAGAGGGGGACAACTCCACACAGTTCCCACCACCAGAACTCCGTATCCCATCCCCTCCCCTGATAGCTTTCCTGTTTTTTTTATCCCTCTGGGAGTATGGACCCAGGGTCATTATGGGGGTGCAGAAGGTGGAAGGTCTGGCTTCTGGAATTGCTTCCCCGCTGGACATGGGTGTTGGCAGGTCGATCCATACTCCCAGTCTGCCTCTTTCTCTGTTGGGTGGGGCTCTGGGGAAACAGAGCTCCAGGACTCATTGATGGGGTCCGTCTGCCCAGGGAAGTCCAGTTGGCATCATCTTAGCATCTGGAACCTGGTGGTTGTAAAAAAAGTTTTAACATGTAGAGCCAAACAAATTGTTGACTAATCATGAACCTAAAGGCTGGAGTAGTTCAGATGAAGAGTGGGGGGGGGGGGGATCTCCGTTTTGTACATAGTTAGTAATCCTATTTTAGTTCTATTCCAAAGGGCCCATGACTATATCAGTTTTTTTCCCTAGCCTGACATCTGATATGAGGGTGGATCCAAGTTATTGGCAGCTGGAGAGCAATGCTCTGATCTCTTCTTTCGTTGTCTTTCTCTCCTTAAAAATATTCAAATAGGGGGCCAGGTGGTAGCGTATGGGGTTAAGCACAAGGACCGGCATGAGGATCCCGGTTCGAGCCCCCGGCTCCCCACCTGTGTGTGTGGGGGGTTTACTTCACAGGCGGTGAAGCAGGTCTGCAGGTGTCTATCTTTCTCTCCCCCTCTCTGTCTTCCCCTGCTCTCTCCATTTCTTTCTGTCCTATCCAACAACAGCGACAGCAATAACAATGATAAACAACAAAGGCAACAAAAGGGAAAAAAAAATAGCCTCCAGGAGCAGTGGATTTGTTATGCAGGCACTAAGTCCCAGAGATCACCCTGAAGACAAAAAAACAAAAACAAAACAATTCAAACAGAGACCAGGTGGTGACACATCTGGTTAAGTGCACACATTACAATGCACAGCAACCCAGGTTCAAGTCCATGGTCCCCACCTTCAGGGGGAAAGCTTTGAGCAGTGAAGCAGGGCTTCAGATGTCTTTGTCTCTCCCCTCTCAATTTCTCTGTCTCTATCCAATAAATATGTTTAAAACATCAAATATTAAAGGGGACCAGGCAGTGGTGCACCCGTTTAAGCATACGTAGTTTGAATCACAAGAACCCTCACCAGGATCCAAGTTCATTCAAGCCCCCAGCTCCCTTCCTGCAGAGGGTCTGCTTCACAAGTGGTGAAGCAGGTCTGCAGGTGTCTGTCTCTCCCTGTCTATCTCCCTCTCCTCAATTTCTCTGTCCTGGCCAATAAAATGGAAAACAATTGGCTGTCAGGAGCAGTGGATTCACAGAACCGCCCCCCCCCCCCCCGAGCCCCCATGGTAACCCTGGAGGAAATATTAAAAATAAAGGGGGGCTAGGGGAAAATAAAGGCTCACTCTTGAGACACACATTTTACCATGCCCATGGACTTCAAGCCCCCGGCCACCACATGGGTGTCACCATGCACCAGGGGAAGCTCCATGAATGGGTGGAATAGTGCTGGAGTGTCTCATTCTCCCTTTCCCTCTGCCTCTCACCTTCTTTATTATTGTTGTAGTTATTATTGTCACTGTTATTGATGTCATTGTTAGATAGGACAGAGAAATGGAGAGAGGAGGGGAAGACGGGGGGGGGCAGGGAGAGAAAGATAGATAGACACCTGCACACCTGCTTCACCGCCTGTGAAGCAACTCCCATGCTGGTGGGGAGCCGGGGGCTCGAACTGAGATCCTTATGCCGGTCTTTTTGCTTTGCGCCACCTGCGCTTAACCCGCTGCGCTACCACCCGGACTCCCTGCCTTCTCATCTTCTGCTGGAGAGGAGAAAATAATAATAATTGGCCTGCTGGGAGTAGAGAGAAGGGACAGGTGTGAAGCCCCTAGCACAAAGAATAGATGAATGAATGAATGAATGAATGAATGAATGAATATGAGGTGGAGCGGGGGAGAGCTGGGAGGTTGTGACTCAACTTCCCAGCACAGAGAATGACTCAGCGCCCGTGTTCTGAATAATAGTGGCAGGAGACACACGTGGATACCAACCTTGGCGGTGGGTGGAACATACCTCCAGGAATGTGAGAGGCGGGGGGGGGGGGGGGGGGGGGGAGGGGGGAGTGGCAGGAAGCTAACTGGCGCCTGCTAAGTGTCCCCTCTTGAAGGCGGTGGCCACTGAGTATGCTGTCAAGTACTCTGAAGGCTTGAGTCCATTTCCAGGCAGGGGAGTGACGCCTGGGGATCATTCTCGAAGCTTCTGGAAGCCATCAGTCACCCAGCTCCCTGGGGCTTTAACTGACAGGTTTCTTTTCTTTTTTTTTTTCTTTTCCTTTCTTCTTTCTTTTCTGTCCTCTCTCCTTTTCCTTCCTTCCTTCCTTCCTTCTTTCTTTTACTTATTTGACAAAGAGGAACAGAAAGAGAAATAAGCAGAGCTTCCGTCTGGCGCATGTGATGCTGGGGTTCAAACTCAGGACTCTATGCTTGAGGGGCCAAGGCTTTATCCACTGTGCCACTTTCTGGGCTGCTATTACTATGAAAAAAAAATCTACTTTAGAGAGAGCGAGCAGAGCCTTCCTCTGGCACATTTGATGCTGGGGATCGAACTCAGGACCTCGTGTGAGAGTCCAAGGCTTGATCCACTGCGCCCCCTCCTGGGCTGTTTGATTTGTTTATTTTAGATGCCAGAGATTTTGAATCCAGCCCCCCCCCCCCCCCCCATATACAAATCACGTCTGTTTCCACAGAGCTAGATTCCTGGCCCTCAACATGTTTGTGTCAATAAAGTTGTATTGACACACAGCCTTACTACTTGTAGGTCTTCAGGGGTGGGTATCTGCTTTCCTCTTCTCTGTCCGCCCCCCACAATCTAGTCAAATTTTAGAGAGCAGAATATTGCTGAGCTCTGCTTTCTGGTAGTGCCAGGATTTGAACCTGGGACCTTAGTTCCTCAAGCAGGAGAGTCTCTTTTGTAGAACCGCTGTGCTGTTTCTCCTAGGCCCTCTTTGCTTTGTGTAAACCAGGGGCTTCAGGGTCTGGAAACTCCGGGGAGGGGAGTGGGGGATGGTGGTGGTGGTGGCGGTGGTGGCTGTGTGAGAGAGAGTCCAGGGGAGTGATGATGAATGATGTCTGGGGGCTGAGCTGAGGACAGTCAGCAGAGGTCAGATTTCAGAAGGACTGACCTTCAGAGACTGCGGTCTGCTTTTGAGGGAAGAGCAGGGTGGGAATCCAAGACAGAGCTAGCTCTATTTATTGCTTTTGGCCCCTGGATAATGTTGGGAAGAAATTCTTGGGGGTGGGACAACTTTCTTTGTAATTATTTAAAAAGAATTTTTAAAAATTATTTCCCCTTTTTGTTGCTCTTGTTGTTTTTATTGTTGTAGTCAATTGTTGTTGTTATTGATGTTGTTGTTGTTGTTACATAGGACAGAGAAATGGAGAGAGGAGGGGAAGACAGGGGGAGAGAAAGACAGACACCTGCAGACCTGCTTCACCGCCTGGGAAGCGACTCCCCTGCAGGTGGGGAGCTGGGGGCTTGAACAGGGATCCTTAGGCCTGTCCTTGTGCTTTGCGCCATGTGTGCTTAACCCGCTGCACTACTGCCCCACCCCTAATTATTTTTTTTAATTAGATAGGCACAGAGAAATTGAAAGGAGAGGGGAGGAGAGAGAGAGAAAGAGAGGGACCTGCAGGCCTGCTTCACCACTCATAAAGCTTTCCCCCTGCAGGTGGAAACCAGGGACTTGAACCTGGGTCCTTGCTCACTGTAATGTGTGTGTAACCAGGTGTGCCACCACCTGGCACTGCAGCTCTCTTGGAGGGGAGGCAGGAGGGGAGAGTGAAGCTTCTCTCTTGTAGGGCTTCTCATATAGTGGCCTGGGGCTTGAACCTGGGTCCTTGCTCATGGAGACATGTACACCTTACTTGGTGAACCACCTGCAGGTCCTGAGTTTGACTCCTTTTAGATTCCTCCAAGAAGTGTGGGCCGACAGGCTGTCAGCTAGCACTTCTCTGAAATAATAGCTTCAGTATACTCAGCTCTGGCCTCTGGTGGTGCTGGGGATTGAACCTGGGACCTCAGAGCCCCAGGCAGAGAGAGTCTTTTAAAGAACCACTGTGCTATCTCCCTGGTCCTTTAAATATTTAAATTTACTTAGTTCAATGAAAGAGAAATACAGACAAAGAGAGACCAGAGCCCTGCCGAGCTCTGGCCTCTGGTGGTGCTGGGGATTGAGCCTAGGACCTCAGAGCCTCAGGCAGGGGAGTCTGTTTGCAGAACCACTGTGCTGTCTCCATGGCCTATTATAATTTCTCGCCCTCTCCAGTGATGGGCACTGGGGTTGCTCCTGCCTTGCCAAGCTCATGGAGTTGCTCTGAGGGTGTGTGTGCTAAGAGCTTGCCAAGATCCCCTTTTCACTGATTTGAATTCTCTCCCCAAACATGGGATCATGGGCTCATATGACAATTCTATTTAGGTTTTGAGGAAGTGGTACGACTTTTTCTTCCCTCCAGTGGTAATACTCTTTCCTATCTTCAACGGACCACAGCAGCCTGGACTCCACCTTCTCTACAACCAATCCTTCCTCCTCCCCTCCCTCCCTCCCTCCCAGAATTCCTGCTCAGCTCTGGCTTCTGGTGGTGCTGGGGATCAACCTGGGACCTCTTTTGCAGAACCATTGTGCCATCTATACCCTTGCCCCCACTTTTTCTCTTTTCAAAGGGAAAATGAAAACTACTTTATGGGAGTCAGGTGGTAGCACGCAGTGGGTTAAGCGCAGGTGGCACAAAGCGCAAGGATCCCGGTTCGAGCCCCAGGCTCCCCACCTGCAGGGGAGTCGCTTCACAAGTGATGAAGCAGGTCTGCAGGTGTCTGTCTTTCTCTCCCCCTCTCTGTCTTCCCCTCCTCTCTCCATTTCTCTGTCCTATCCAACAATGATGACAGCAATAACTACAACAATAAAACAAGGCAACAAACAGGAATAAATAGCTTTCTTTTTTTATATTTATTTATTTATTTTATCCAGTACTGCTGAAGTTGAGAGGAGGCACCTTGGTACATCAAGTAACTGCTAGTGTTTTGATTTTTTTCCCTCCACGGTTATCACTGAGGATTGGTGCCGGCAGTGAGAAGCCACTGCTCCTGGTGGCCATTTTTTCCCATTTTATTGGCTAGGACAGAGAGAAATTGAGAGAAAGGGAGATAGAGAGGGAGAGAGAAGGGTAGACACCTGCAGCCCTGCTTCACTGCATGTGAAGCGACTCTCCTGCAGGTGGGGAGCAGGAGCTCATATACCCAGACCCTTGTTCAGTGCTTTTGCTTAGTACTCTGTGCACCTAACTGGATGTAGCACCGTCTGGCCCCTCCAACTGCCTCTGGTGTTTCAACACACACACACCAAACACAGCCTGTTGATGTTGCCTCAAAGTTCCTGGTTGCTCAACATAGACCATGACATTCATGCTTATTTTTATTTATTTATTTTTTCCAGAGCACTGCTCAGCTCTGGTTTGTGGTGGTGGGAGGATTGAACCTGGGACTTTGGAGCCTCATTCACGAGAGTCTCCTTGCATAACCATTATGCTATCTATCCCCGCCCCTCTATTTTTATGGAGACAGTGAGGCAGAGAGGAAGGAACTCAAAACTCCAAAAATTCTCCAAAGCGGTGGGGACCAGGCTTGAACCTGGGTCGTGTACATGGCAAAGCAGTGCGCTATCTAAAAGGGCTAATTCCTAGGTTCTGTGACTCTAAAAATTCTAAAGATTTACCCTAGTTTGTGCATATCTGGGGGTCAGATTGAGAGACCTCATTCTTGAGAGTCCAATGCTTGTTCCACTGTACCACCGCCTAGGTCACAGACTTGTTTATTTGGGAACAATCAGAACCTCCCTCTGGCTCATGCGATGCTGGGGATTCAAACTTGGGGAGCTCATGCTTGAGACTCCAGCACTTCTCGGCTCCCAGGCTTTGTCTTCTAATTTTTAAAAATAACTTAAAAACAGTTTTTTAAAAAATTTATTTTCCCTTTTGTTGCCCTTGTTTTTTCATTGTTGTTGTAGTTATTGTTATTGATGTTGTTGTTGGATTGGACAGAGAAATGGAGAGAGGAGGGGAAGACGGGGAGAGAAGGCTAGACACCTGCAGACCTGCTTCACCGCCTGTGAAGCGACTCCCCTGCAGGTGGGGAGCCGGGGGCTCGAACCGGGGGTCCTTAGTCGGTCCTTGTGCTTGGCGTCACATGCGGTTAACCCACGGTGCTATTGCCTGACTCCCTTAAAATAACTTTTAATGAATCTTTTTTTGTTGTTGTTTTTATCTTTATTATTGCATAGAGGAAGAGAAATTGAGAAGGGAGAGGGAAGCTAGAGGAGAGACACCTGCAGCCTTGCTTTGCCACTAGTGAAGC